>NC_069502.1:587708975-587938975 GCF_027579735.1 Bombina bombina
CCTCCGTGAGGTACAGGCTGTCTACGTCCATGGTGACTAGGAGATCACCCTCCTGAAGCATAGTGTAGCCCCTTAAAATATTTAGCAGGCTAGGAGAATCCTGCAAATATGCTGGAGTTCCTTTCACTACCGGTTGGAAGTAGAAATCTATATAGATGGCCAAATTAGACAATAAAGACTCCCTGGCAGATACAATTGGTCTGCCGGGGGGGATTAATAAGGGTCTTGTGCACCTTTGGCAAAAAGGTATAGTACTGGTATTTTAGGGTAATCAGTCAAATATTCAATTTCTTGTTCAGATAGTAGTCCTGCTTCATAACCCCTATTGAGACATTCATCAATGTGTTTTTTGAATGTATTACTTGGATTCCGTTTCAGCTTAACATAGATATTAGAATCAGATAGCTGTCTGTAGGCCTCTGCCCTATAGTCCACATAGTCCTGTATGACTATGGACCCGCCCTTATCCGCCGGGTGAATAAACGATGCTATTGTCATTGCTTAATGCTTTGATGGCATTTCTCTCATCAATGTTCAAATTACGGTAAATAGGAAAGGGAGCTTTATCGGAAATCTCATTGCATAACATTCGAGTGAAATTCCTAATGGATGGATGTGTACTTGTGGGTTCAAAAGATGATGGTTTCTTAAATTTAGTTACAGGCGTTCTAATTTCATTCTTAAAATAATCCTTTAATTTGAGTTGTCTCTGTAACCTGTGGATATCCACAATAGAGTCTAATTTGTCACGTCTAGGCATAGGTATAAATGATAAATCACGGTTCAGAACTGAAGTCTCCACATCACTTAGAGACTGACTACTCAAATTATATATAATATTTACTTCTTTTTGTGTTGCTTTCTGCGGTTTACGTCTACCTCGCCTAATGTTAATCCGACACAGATTAACGTGCACAAGCACATATGTCATTTATATGTTAATCTGTCCGTGCTCTTTGGTTTACATTGGCAAAACAATAACGAGTTACAGAGACCGGAGGGCGAACCACCACTGTGCAATACGTGAAGCATTGAAAAAGGGGGATTAGCAGCAACCTGTTGCCCAGCATTTTGCTGAATACAATCACAGCCTATCCAGCCTGAGGTCAATGGTGATCGACCATGTGCCGCCACTAAGGAGAGGTGGTGATAGGGACAAAAGGCTGTTACAAGTGGAAACAAAATGGATTCACATGTTGGACACAGTTCCTAAAAGACTAAATACTGTCCTTGACTTCGGACCGTTCTATACAAAGTAATACTACATTGGAATCTACTAGCAACTGTTGTATGCACAGTCACCTGAGACTATTCACATGGATTTTCATCCTAGTGGGTACCCACGGGTTTCTATGCATACTTCAAGTGACATGAAGGGGGAAACCATTTTTGTGTGCGGGGTTAAATCTAATCTAGTTCCTGATCCAAATGTGTACTTGTGAGATGATCACAAATCACTGTATACATAAGTGGGCTATTTTCCATATCCCTTCTGTCCATATGATGAATTAAATTTAATCTTTAATTTTAATTGCACTTATGATTTAGCTTAGTAATGTTTTTAACTCTACTTGAATTCCTGTATTTCGATCAGTGCCCTGAGTTGATAATTGACAATGCCTAAGTACTATACGATGTCTAATACTTGAATGTGAATAATACTGGCATTCATGCTCGCACAGTGCTGTCATTAGCTGCAGATCACGAGTCATTTTATCACTAGTAAGGGGACATTGTATACTGGTCTCTATGGAAACCGACAGTAGCGCGATTGGCTAACGTCACATAGGTAAGTAGCGTGGTGATGTCACAACGTCACCACGTGAGAAGTGCATCACATGCAGGAACGCAAATAGGTTTGTTTGTGTGTATATAAGGCAGTGTATATTTGGGTATGGTAGGTGAGTCTTGGGGTATTAGGATACTTATGAATTGCTGGCATTTGACAAAGGTATTTTGTAAACACCGAAACGTTATGTCATTTTACATCTTTGAAGGTTTATTTAAAGTTAAATTTTATATGAACAGTGAGTGCCTTTTTTTGCTGGATACATACATACAATACATAGGTAGCCCTCAGTTTACGCCGTGGTTAGGTTCCAGGAGGAATGGTTGTAAATCGAAACTGTTGTAAATTGAAACCCAGTTTATTATTATGTAAGTCAAAGGGAAGTGAGGGGGGTAGGTTCCAGGCCCCTCTCAAAATTGTCATAACACTTAATACATTATTTTTAAAGCTTTGAAATGAAGACGTTAAATGCTAAACAGCATTATAAACCTAATAATATAGATTGTATCATCAAACTAAGTTTAATGAACAAAAACATTTGCTAACAGCACCTAATTAAATAATCACACAACACACAGACTGCATTCATCATCAAACATTTTTTACTTGCATTTTTCTGCAATCAGTTCTCTGCATTGTTAGCATTTTAGATAATATTGGGTCTGCACCTATTCTATGCATTTCAATCTGCAGTGATTAAGCAGTTAGGCACCCTCACCTCAAGCTGCTGGACAGGAAGATAATAGGAAGTGGCTGCTAAAACTTGTTGCTCAATAGCTAATGTCTGCTCTGTGTAAACAGATCAATTTCAGGCTATTAAGTTACATAACTTTGCTGCAAAACAAGCGGAAAACTCCACCTACTGGCTATTTTAATTAGTGCACTTTGCTTTCCAAAGCTTTTCGATAGCAGTCACATCACTGAAAAAAGGGTTGTTATTCTGAAACGGCGCAAATTGAACCGGTGTAAACCGAGGGCCACCTGTATATAACTTTAGTAGGCAATCCAAGGTATTGATCTAGGCCCATTTTGGTATATTTTATGCCACTGATTCGCAGCTTAATGCAATCATATTAAAAAAAAAAAAAAAAAAAAAAAAATTATTTACATGCCACATAAGCAGTCATAACATAAATGGTTGTAAAAGCTTCTCTGGGATTCCCTTTGTTCAGACATAGCAGACATGCATGGCAGTTTACCATCACTTTAAGTCACTGGTTTTCAAACCTGTCCTCAGGCCTCCCCAACAGGCCACATTTTGAGGATATCTGAACTAGATAACGTGAAAGAATCAGCTGATTAGTAACCATGGTTATTTTACCTGCACTCATCCAATGTAATCCTGAAAAACTGGCCTGTTGGGGAGGCCTAAAGACAGGTTTGAAAAAGTGTCTAGATGTAGAACTTATTTCTTGTATTTATTAATATAAATCTTAAATTACAACTAGCTGTTTTAAATCATTTAAAAGATAAATCTGCCTATTAATTACAGTAAAGAAAAATGCATAAAGATTTCAAGACAACGAGGTTCTTTAGATAAAAGAAAAAATAAAATTCTGAATGTTTCCCCCCACCCCAAAAGGCTGTCACATTCTTTTACCATTCCAGTGTTCCCCATGTATTTGCTGCCACTGTCCCCTCAGACTAAAAAAAAAATATATATATATATAGATTTTTTGTATAAAGTAACTATTAACATACCAATTTGAAGAGGTTCTTGTTTCGGGGGTACTGGTATGGGTGAGCGTTGTCTCTCTCTAAAAGAAGGTCTTTCTCTGCGGTTTGGCGGAGGAGCTGGAGGCCCTGGTGGTCCAGGCGGGCCGGGCTGCCAATAAGGTGGGTGAAACCCTCCTTGTGGTGGACCAAATCCAGGGCCATGCTATAAAAATAAATAAAATTATATAAACAAAATACTTTCTCAAAACCGACACAGCTGGATGTTAAATGTAATATTGTGTGTGTGTGTGCTATGCAATATATTTGCTTTTAAATATCACATTATATGTAATCTATTTAAGATTACCATGTTTGTGGCTCACTGACAGGAACTTACCAGTGCTTGTGTAGGGAAAGCCCTCAAATCTGGCCTGCTAATGGTATTTGATTACCAGAATTTAATAATTGCACAATACATACTAAGATAGCAAGTACACTATACAACAATTGTTTTTCCTGTATTTATATTTTACCTGATAATCATACTGGTTCGGTGGGGGGCCCATTGGAAAGTTTTCAGGTGGTCCAACAAAGTTGTGGTTGTTCTGATTAAACATATGACTATTGTCACCTGTAAACTCTCCACTGTCTTGACTGTTGTTGTCTTCAGTCACAGGAACAATATCCATTGGGCCTGGGGCTGGAGGTATCCAAGGCTGTTCTGGAGGAGGATGGTGTGGAGGAGGTTGATGATGCATTCCTCCCCATCCTTCTTTACAAAGTAGATATACATATGATTTATTAACAAAAAGGTGCATTTAGATAGCCTTTTCCAAAAATAATAATAAATAATTTATTGCATATAACATGATATGCAACGTCAACAACAAGAGAACTTTCTATAATTTCTTATATCAGACTGAAATTTAGTTTCAGCACTTTACAGATTACTGTTGCACTTATATCATGATTTTTTTTTTTTTTTTTTTAACCATATGAAGCCAATGCCTCCATGTTAGCAAACCTACAGCTTGAACACTAGGTACTACATCCCACCCACACACAAAAAAAGTTACCTGGCTGCCACAGTCGATTAAAGTTTGGGTCTCCCGGAAAATTAGCATGATTGTTGGGACCAGGTTCTATTGGAGGAACCTCCTGCCCATTGGGAATTATGCCTTGCTGCTCCACATCTGGCCCTGTAGATTCACGTTGGGCAATCCATGCTTGTGCAAGAGCAGCCCAATCTATTTGGCCTAGAATAAAAAAATGTTTTAAATATATAAATTTCTGCAATATATTAGCAGTTTAAGCAAATAAACAATTTATATTATATTTACACAAAATCATTGCACCTGTTGAGCAGGACAGACAGTGAGGCAATTAGGATTGGCATGTGCACAAAGCTGACTGTTTCACTCAGAAGTGCTGAGGCTACCAAGTTGGATTAGAGCAAAGGGGTTAAACTAAGATAAATAATTAAAAAAAAAAAAAAACCACTGATGCAAATATTACATTTTTTTAAAGGGACGTGAAACCCAATTTTTTTTATTTCATGATTTAGATATAGACCATGTGATTGTAAACAACTTTTCAATTTACTTCTATTATCTAATTTTTGTTCTGTTTTCTTGTCGAAATGGATACCTAGGTAGGTTCAAGAGCTGGTGATTGGTTGATGCTCATATATTTACCTTATGCTATTGGCCAACCCAATGTATTCAGCTAACTCCCAGTAGTGCAATGCTGCTTCAATAAAGTATACCAAAAGAATGAAGCAAATTGGAAGGTTTAAAATTGTATTCTCTATCTGAATCATGAAAGAAAAATTTGGGGGTTTCATCTCCCTTTCACAAATTAAAGCATTCCATGTTTATGTTTGAGTGTTTCTCTGTCGCCTACGCTTCAGTGCAGATAAAAGTGTGTTCAAAGGAGACAACAAAAATGCCCCAGCTAAAATAATGTTAATATTAGAGACAATTTATATAATACAGAACTGGATAAACACAGCAAAATTCTGAAATTGAGCCCTTTTGGTTAAATTAAAAAAAAAAAAAAATGCTGTGAACATGTATCCAAGAGTGTCAAAGGAACATTCTAATGCAAAATCGGAATTTGGCCAGTGATTAGTGGTTACATGCATATAAAGTTCCTGATTGGCTCACCAGCTACGATTTGCTCAGAAGCTGCAAAAAGCTGTGGCTCCTGAATGGAATTATAGCTGTGTTTAACACCATTGTGGGTATTGTAAAAATAAATCGCTCTGATTCATTAGAGGATTTTTTTTTTTTAAAGAATGTCCCTATAAATGACCAATTGTTTTAAAGCTGGAACAGTGTTTGCTGTGACAATTATCTTATTGGGCAACTTACTTGGATCCTGCTGGTGCTGAAAAGTTTCCATCCATTGCTGCTGATTCAATGGCCACTGTTGCCAAGGCTGTCCACCTTGATCCCACATTTTGTCACTTGCTCCACAATCTGTACTACCTGAAATTAAAAATCACTAACATGATTTAGTCACTCAAATTTGGAATTTGTTGAAAACAACTATGCTGGTATTTGCAGCTATTTTTCTGTGGATAATGACATCTGTCACTCATAAAAAATGGTTGATGAACAGAAGCATGTGTTCAACACTCTTAAAGGGACACTGAACCCAAAAAAAAAAATCTTTCGTGATTCAGATAGAGCATGCAATTTTAAGCAACTTTCTAATTTACTCCTATTATCGAATTTTCTTCATTCTCTTGGTATGTTCAATTGAAAAGCAAGAATGCAAGTTTAGATGCCGGCCCATTTTTGGTGAACAACCTGGGTTGTCCTTGCTGACTGGACAGCACCAGTAAAGAAGTGCTGTCCGTGGTACTGAACCAAAAAATTGCTGGCTCCTTAGCTGAGATGCCTTCTTTTTCAAATATAGAACGAAGAAAAATTGATAATAGAAGTAAATTATGAAGTTGCTTAAAATGGCATGCTCTATCTGAATCGTGAAAGAAAAAAATTGGGTTCAGTGTCCCTTTAAAGAGAGCTCCAGAGCCACAATGAATTGCTGATGCTGATCAGAACACATACAGTAATTTGCAGGACATTGTCTCAGCAGGTGTGTTCACCACCTAAAAAGTAATCTATTCTAATTTACAGACAACACTGTCTGACAGAATCATAACCATCTTTGAACATGGGGGTGTACACTATTTTGCAGTGCATAATACAAAGACAGACGAGACCCCTTATATGAAAGCAACAATGTCATCTTTCAAATAGTGGTCCTTTGTCATTCCAGATGCTCGCTCACTGTCAGTTTCATCAGGCTTAATCATAATTATAAGCCTGATGAAACAGCCACTGTCTGGCTGAGAAACGCGTTGCTAATTTTTTTTAATCTTTTTATTAAAGTAAGTTATTACTTACCACTTGCTGTCTGTCTTAGTTATCCTTTACTCTACAAATCTGATTTTTTTGGACCACTGAGAGTTCCTGATTTGCTGGAGTTATAAGTCTACTGGGTGACCATATTGATCCCAGCTTGTCTCTGCTGCACCAAGGGAGGTGCTCCACCAAATGTGAGTGAATACAATACATTTATAACATATATTTTGTTCCAACAGTACTAGGCCATATAGGCACCCTCTTGTGCTTTATACTACCCTCTACTGGTCATTAAACCTTGATCGGAGGCCAGTCTTCTGGGTGACTGTCATTTGAGCCCAGGCTGCTCCTTCCACACCACTAGGGGTTTATTATCACATGTGAGTGAAACCATCACCTTTTTCTGACACCTATTACCCTACGATATTGGGCCATGTGGCGCTTCTGTTCTTCTCTTTCCACTACAGATTACTGATGTTAGATCGTGGCCTTGATCCTCCTTCCCGAAACCATCTTACATCTGTATTAATACCATTCTAAGTCACTTACGAACTTATATGCACTTTGATATTCATTGTTTGCTGGTAGTATATATTAATTACCTAGCTCATCCTTTAATATATTATTGCACATTTACTTAAGATATCTATACCATTACTGGTTGTCTATTTTAGTATTATTATTATGCTTACTCTTTTTGATGTGGTATATCTCTCACTATTTGAGTTTAATTTATTGTATCACAATTGTAACTACAGTTTTTCCTTATTCTATTCTCTCAAGGGCGTGTATATATATATATATATATATATATATATATATATATATATATATATATATATATATATATATATATATATATATATAGCCACACAGTGAGAGGTAATAGCTTGCTTGAATTGTTAAAATAAATTAAGCCACCTCCAATCCATAATTTTGTGTCACTTTTTTTTTTTTTTTTAAAGAAAAAAAGTACATTTTTATGGTTAGATATTTAAGACAAACTAATGTTCTGCATAAACTGCAAGTGTGCAGTAACAAATAAAAATGGTATCCTCTTGGAAATAAAAAAAAATAAAAAAGTATTTGTATTGTAGCGGATAGAAAAAAAAAAAAAAAAAAGCAAAAAAAAAAAAATGCTCTAGCACAGGAATGTGAAAAGACCAATGGCCCAGTGCTAAAAAAGTTAAAGCACATTTTTTTGCAAGCAATAATAAAATACTCAGCATTTTATGTCTTATATTTATAATTTTCAAATATACTTGAATTTGATGCACACTCCCTAGCAAGTCCTGCAACAAGCACCCTGACTGACTGCTTAAAGGGACATTTCAGCCAAAATTAAAATCCACATGGATACATTTCAGTTTTGAATAGAAGTAATTTTGTATTATACATGTATTATCAAAAATGCTTCTAATAAAAGATATAGCTGTTTCAAAAGTGTATTTAAAGTGAAGGTAAACTGACAAGCTCTATTCTAATTAATAACAGATAATAAACCAAATAAATATAACTTTCATTCATCAAATTTTTGAAAGATTTATATTACCGAAGATATCTTAATTTATTATTTATTCGGCTTTCCGAAAATCAACCCGTAGAACTGTTTTTTTTTTTTTTTTATAAACAAGGATCACGTTGTTCTGTTGTCCAATTGATTCTTTGGCCGTTATGCGGCCGTCAATTCACGTCATAATAACATGGGTCTTTATGCGCATGCGTGACATCTTCCACTGTGCATTTGTCAAGCTCGCGCGCCCACGTTTAGCGCATGCGCACTATAAAATTCCCATATACTAATACTTACAAGCGCTGCAGTAGAGACAGACACCCGCGATTAACGCATGCGCAAAGATCCGTGGCCAAAACTTAAGCGCATGCGCAGTTACTCCATGCTCGATGTGCACGAGCAAACTAGACACGTATAGAGCGGGTGGGACCACTCTATACGTCACAGTATCAAAATCCAGGAAATGGAGGATGGGAGGAGATTCTGCAGGGAACGGTATGACAAATATAGTTAAAATTATACCGAAATAAATATATTTTTTGACAAAACAAACCTAGCGACTGGTTTTGACTTAGTAAAAGGTACATATATACAATAGCTAGTTAAGGAAACTTTACCTTCACTTTAAGCATGCACTGTGCTCCAGCATTTTAAACACATCACTTGCTGAGAGAGCCTAAGGTGCTTGTATCATCTGGTAATGGCTCAGTTTGTTAATTGCTGACATGATACAAGCCCCACTGTCGCTCTGAGCACCTGCTGTATTTAAAATGCTGGTGCACTGAGATTATCTATCTATACTTCACATGCATGTGCAGAGAAAAATACTAACACTAAAACAGTGGCAACTTTTACTAGAAGCATGTTTGCCATTACATGTATATTGCAAATATGTTACTATTCAAGGATGTAATTCATCTATGCGCATTTACATTTTGGCCGCAATGTCCCTTTAAAATCTCTTTACAGTTAAAAATGAAATGAGAATTTAATTTTTTTTTGGGGGGGGGGGGATCTTCCTTTTTTACTAGATATGTTCAGGTGATATTTTCTAATCAGCTTTTTACAGCTATGCACCATCAATTTCATGTGCTTCAACGTTTGGGTATAATGCCCCTTTAAAATAATCTGTCACTGTAGCAGTGATACTATATAGATTTGTACAGAACACATTTTAAAACAAATGCAAGGTTTCTCTCATTGCATGTGAAAGTGTACAGCAGTGTTTCCCCAATGGATTTTAGTATGGTTTGGTTTCTTATATCTTGAGCTTTTAAACCACTGACTGAACACCAGTCTCCAAGGATAACGAAACCTCTAAGACTCTGAACTTAATACTTGCAGAAACCTACTAGCCAACTACACCAAGAAAATAACTGCATCATTTGCACAGAATAAAATCACTAGGGACATTTGCCTAACGAACATGATCGAGGACCTTGTCTTACAGCTACACAATTCAAACATAAACGTATACCACTCAGCTGCATGTCAACAACACTAAGCAACCCTTTGGTCTACTGCAGAAGGAGAACAGTCCCTCCAGCAAACACAGGCCGCTGCATACACGCTGCACCACCTCCGCCCTGCATGCCAGCCTCCTGGACTAATCAGGAGAGGCCTGAGTAAAGCTTAGTTTTAGCAACTTACATGCAGTTCACAGTACTGATCAACCCGATAATACTCCTAGATCCTATCCGCGAACTGCACCCGTTGGTGCTTTTCTTCACGGTATTCAGTTTGAATTTTAGGCCTGGAGAGATCACATTACACATATACTGCTTCTTCTTTTCAGCTCAAGCAATATGGCGCCCGCGACTTTTCGACAGGAAATAACTACCAACGAGTAGAGTCTTGGGATAGACAAGCCTTTCTTGAATCATGTGTTCTGTCGAGAATTTACTGTACTAGATCACCAACGGATCCGATGGCGGCAAATGTTAATAACAACTGTCGAACTTAAGGCCCTGGGGCCGCAGTGTTGTTCTCTAGTTTACAACCCACGCTATAGCCCCTCCCTCATTTTTTGTAACGCACGACCTCGTTGCTGTCTGTTCAGTCACATTCGTGTATCTACTTGTAACTGTATTCTGTAACATTGTTGCTCTGAGTTACTAAACAATTGGCTGTGTCTAAGGCGTTTTTATAGTGAAGTATATGTATGCAGTGTAGTTTGTTTTACCGTAACTACAAAGGGATATAAAACAGTCTGGCTGATGTTTGTAATAAAAAGTCACTAAGAAATCATTGCAATATTGATAATCATTTGAAAAAGGAGGGCTGGAGTCTACAGAAAGGCATTTATAGCGCGTTGTCATAAATCTTCTAGGGCAACATGAACTGGTTTAGTGTTCAGTCAATGTTAGAGAAAGATGAAGTCAGGTTCTTGCCAATGTTAAGAAAAGGCAGAATGCATGTCTGTTCTCTTATGTAGCTGTAGGCAGTGTCTACACTGCTATTTTTTTTAAAAAAAAAAAAAACATTTTGTTTTGTTTTTAACACAATATGGTTATTTTTATGGTTGCTCTGCTTTAACTTTTTTTTTACTAAAGGAGCACTGGTTCATATCCCTTTAAAGGGACAGTCTACGCCAGAATTGTTCTTGTTTTAAAATATAGATAATTCCTTTATTCCCCATTCCCCAGTTTTGCATAACCAACACAGTTATATTAATACACCTTTTACCTCTGTGATTACCTTGCATCTAAGCCTCTGCAGACTGCCCTAATTATTTCAGTTCTTTTGACAGACTTGCATTTTAGCCAATCAGTGCTGACTCCTAGGTAACTCCACAGGCGTGAGCACAATGTTATCTATATGGCACAAATATACATGACCTAACACCCTCTAATTGTGACTAATAGCGCGGTCTTGTCACTCATGGCAAAATGGACGATTGCAGGCAGAGAAACCCTTAAAGGGACATTAAACCTACATTTTTTCTTTCATGATTCAGATAGAGAAAACTATTTTAAACAACATTCTAATTTACTTCTATTATCTAATTTGTATTCAATTTTAAATTTTTTGTAGAAAGCCAGACCTTATCTCCCACAGAATACGCTGGGGGTTTCCTTCTTCTCGTATCGTAATACTTCTTCTGTCTCATCTGTGCTTCTTTTTTTTTTTTTTTTTTTTTTTTTTTTTTATTATAATTTTTATTGAGGTAAAAGATGGCATACAGAGAGATCATCAAAACATACCATTAATGTCATCACTATAAACATATTGTAAAACTGGGTATACAAGGAATGCAATAGAAATGTTAGCATTAACAATAACATCAACTGGCAAGATGACCAACAAAGGGATCACTGAGAATACTATATAGAATCAAAATATAGTTGTTCTGAAATAAATTGAAGTCTCCTCTTCTGATCGAGGGTCACGCTTGGACCCCCTTGCCAAATGGGCTTTTTATCTGTAATAGGAGGCTGCCTGAAATAAGGAAGACCACTTATGGGTCTGACACTCTTTACCTCAAATTTTTAACTATTTGAATGCTAGCCTCTCAGTTGCTAGAATAAAGAATAAAATAGGCAAGTAAGAGTAAGAGGCTCTTTTTACCAATCTTTCGCATGGCTATGTTACGAGGTGAAATATATAGGTATGCTGCAATGTATTATGGCTAATCTAGTTAGGATGCGGTATTGGCGAGAAAAACCGCATAGTTAACCTTCCTGTTAAAGGAAGTATATTATGGGGGGGGGGGGAGGTGGTGGAATAGAAAGTTAGGGGCCAGATAATTAACCTGAAGAATGCACGTATAGCAAAAAGGAGTAAGCTAGGAGTGTACTGGCCTAGTGTAAAGTCTCACATACAGGAGTGCCCAATCTGGAGTTCTCAAATTGCACTATTGCGGGCAATTTAGTTTCTGTACAGCGCACGCTACAGCCTCATGTTACATGATAAACGCAGGACCAGCCTGCCCTAAGCATATACATTAGTTTGGGTTACCAATAGGGTGGCTATAGAATATTGAGTGAGGGTTACTACAAATATGGGAGTGATCTCTCACCGGATTAGTTATGAACCTGAGAAGGCTAATGTAGCACCTGGTAGGGTAGGCATAGAACAGTATATAGTGAAACTAGAGCTATGGTGAAAAGTAAATAACCTTCCACATGCCTGATGTAACCTATCTCCACCTCCTGGGCACGGGCCCTATGGCCAGGCGGTGGACAGAGCTCTTAAGTTAGTCTAGTAACAGAGTAACATTCATTAGTAGTCTTATAGAAGTGCTTGTAAAAAAAAAGTACAGTTGTTCAATGGCAACCAGCTATCAGACAGTAGGTTCATTACCGTGCGTAAAGCTGTAGCAGCACATAATATGTATTTGAATGTGTATGCAGAACATTAGAGTTCAAATCCTACGTCCTAATTATCAGGGACATAACAAAGGAACCAAGTTTGGCTGGGAATAGGGCAAAAAGCTGGATAAACTAATTATTATATGCCATGTATGCTGAAGATGCTAAGGAGTCTTTTATAGGGAGAAATACTCTAGCCAAAACTTTCCAGAGAAATGCAGTAATGTGCCAGCCTTCAGAGTAAACAAGTAGCTATTGTGGCAGTGTACTACAATATACTCTAACATAGAAAATTATACTGAGAGACATTAAGGTGCCACACAGTAAGGGTATTATAGTCCTAGAGGCAGAGTGTGGGGGAGCAAAGGATAGTAAGCACAAAGCATTTTAGTATCCGGGCTGTGGACAAACTATCTGGTAATATAAAATGACTATTATTATTACTTTAATTGCCTTGGAGTGTTAGTGTAAGGCCAAGTTCTGCACTGTTGTTTGTCTAAACATATATAGCACAACTGATGTAGGTTTGTGTAGCATAAATCAGATATAGAGATAGTGATTCTGTGTAATGTTAGAGAAGACACAGAGGAACGTATAAACAGAATATCATTGACATTGTTAAGCTGGGAATATAAGCACTTAGTGCAGCATTATGTTCAGTGGCATACAAGATGTTTCTGAGATCTAAAGGTTAGCTAGCCGACACACAGACATTACATATAGTAAGAATAATGTGGTTGATAGACAATTGGGAGCTAGTAAATGCATTATAATAAGGTGTACAAACGTTGCTGTCAGCTTACAAGATGAACTAATTGGCATACATTAGAACAGAGTTTGGTGCGTCAGCTGTGTATCATATTGTCATAAAGACCTAAACAGACTGCAGGAGAAAGTATGTCCGTAGCATGTAGACCTGAGTATGTCCATGACACAAGTATGCCGCTTACATGGCAATTAGACAAATGCAGTTCCACAATTATTTATAAGTCCTGTGAGAAAAAAGATAAACTAAAAAAAAACAAATGGTATAGCATAGACAAAACAAACGTGGCAAATAAGACAACAGTGCCTCTCAACTTGTAAGCTGTATCTGATGACAGGCCAGGCAGAAAATAATGGAGAGTAAATTTGGCGATAGCGATGGTGTTGTTTTTGTCCATCTCCAACTCCATATACTTGTACTGGGAGCTACAGAGGCAATCCCCTCGCTCAGAGTCTGCTGGTGACCTTAGCCCGAGTCATACGGACTGAAGCTTTGCCTCCAGGGTCCCATTTTAATACCAGTATGTGCATATAGCGGTGATACCTGGTGTGCTCAGCGGGTTGTGATGTGATATAGCCAGAACTCTGCTCCGAGACCCCCACGGCAGAAATATTTGCTGATCGGGTGTACCGCTGCCGATGCGACTCTGTCTCCCTCTGATCTCGAAAAAGAACTGCGGCCTGAGTTCTCTTAAACGTTAGAACCCCCCCTGCAGGTCCCAATGTAGGGATTAGCTGATCGACGGTGTCGCCAGTATCTCCGGACTTCAGTAGGTCGGGATTGCCCAAAGCTGAACTCGTGATCACAGGGCTTACCTCCATTACATAGGGCTCCAAAGCAGTAGGAGACAAATCTGTCGACCGATCGGTGTGACTACTTGGACGCTGGGGATCCGCAGCGCGATCACCTACAGCATCTGCCAAAGCCATATCAGGGGGTAGGTCCACCAGGGGTGTACAGGTGTCGCTAAGCTTGAATGCCCCATAAAGCGAAAGTTCCAGTGCGGCATGGTGTTCCGCGAGTATGCAACTTAGGGCTTCTATTAGGCATTTAGCTCCCGCCATAATGAACTCAGGTAGCAAGCCCTTAGGATGTCCTAGGTGGAGTATTTGGCTTCAATGTGCAGTATAGGCCCAAAGCATCTATAGTAGCTAGACTTCAAAGATGGCCGCTGAGTATGCAATAGGAGAACCGGCTTCAGTTCTTGGTGCGGCACAGCTGCAACGGAGAATAAGTTTAGCGCTTCCAAGACAGCACAAAGGGATTTAGAAAGGCTTCATGGGTCTGTATAAGGCTTAGTTGGATTCCAGAAGTCCTACAGGGTTGATTATAAGTTTGGTATTGCCGGAGCCATGTAAATGTGCGACCGCTCCTGTGAGCTGCTGGCTCCGCCCCTCATCTGTGCTTCTTTAATGTTTTCTTTGAGGAAACCAAATGATTTGGCTAGGCTGTTGCTTGTCTCATCAACTTTTGGAGAAGTGGTATTCATATGAGGGAAAAGATGGAATGTTGGATGATATCCATAATTGCAATAGAACAGAGTCATTTTTGTAGATGCGTTCAACGTATTGTATGCATATTCTGTGGTAGAAATCTTGTCACACCATTGGTTTTGATGGAAAGAACAGTAGCATCTGATGTACTGTTCCAGCCATTGGTTTACCCTTTCTATTTGTCCATTTGTCTGAGGGTGGAATGCTGTACTGTACCTCTGATCAATTTGGAGGACCTTGCATAGTGCCTTCCAAAACTTGGAGGTGAACTGAGAACCTCTGTCGGTAATAATGATGGAAGGTAGCCCATGTAACCTTACTATGTTATGTAGGAATAACTGGGCAGTTTCTGATGAAGTGGGCAGCTTTCGGTAAGGAATGAAGTGTGCCATCTTTGTTAGGAGATCTACAACCACTAGAATAGTATTACAGTTGTTGGATAGTGGAAGATCGACTATGTAATCTATACCGATGGTCTGCCAAGTCCGGTCAGATATGTGTAGAGGTTTAAGGTATCCATATGGCCGAGCCTTTTCTAAGCGGTATCTTCCCTTCAGTTTTCACTAGTGTTAACTTCATGAGAATATTGTGAATGCCTTCTTCAAAGTCCTCTGTGATTAACTGCCCCTGTCCAGAAAAGGGGCCAATTTTTTGTATCACTAGACTCTGAGCTTCCTTTAGAAAATTCTCTATTTCCAGACAGCATGGATGGTTAGCATTCTGCTCCAGTTCCTTAAGAACCCTTTCAGTCTCTTCTACAGCTCTCTTGCGGGGCTGAATTTGACCCTTTCCTCTGTGTCAATAGATTCTATTTCAAAAAGCTGTTTAGTCAAAGCTCTCTCCAGCTTCCTGTATTCTGGATCGCAAGGTAGGCCACTGAAGCTAGCTACTTGTTCCTCAAGGTCTTTCACCTTCCTCTGCAGTTCATGGAGGTCAGTGACTGAAGCATGTTGATTATCCATATCCATACTCTTTAAAGATTTTGGTTACTAGTCAGGGCTGTGCTCCGGGGTACTCGGCGAGCAGCAACCTGCCCCTCTCTGCTTGCGGCTCAGATGCCCCAGTCTACGTTAGGAATACGCCACGTCCCGGGCCACAGAATCCCCCAGAAGCCCTGGTTCTCCAAGGCCCAGCGAAATTCCTATCTGCGCATTCAATTCTCTGAGTCCCTGTGTTAACTGATCCACACGCTGGGACAAACTGTAGACAACATTTGGTAGATCTGCTGGATCCATTTTATTGGGTAAATTATTATGTAATGTAACAAGATTTCTTCTGACTTATATGAGAGTAGAATCAATCACAACTGCAGATCTATTGTGCTTTTAATTGTCAGATAGAAAGAATGGAAATAGGAGAAATGTCCCTTTAAGGAATTCCTGATTATTTGGTTACAGGAGGAAGTGAGTAATTCCTGTAAACTTGGCTAATTATGTAATTCTGTTAATTACAGCTTGAAAGAGTATACAGTTATTTAGTTGTACCTGTCTCTTTAAATCCGGACGAGCTCTGAATGCTGCGAGTGGAAGCAGTTCGTTTGCAGCGTGAGCTTGGGGCTGTGTCTCTGCTAGCCAATCCGGTCTGTGCTGGAGAGTTGCTACTTGTAACAGGGAAGGAGAGGTTAGTCCAGGGTGAACGGAATTTGCGAGTGACGTCAGAGAAGAGGTGTGTAACTGAGCACCAATCAGCTGCGTGGAAAAACGTGAGCTCTGTGAACAGCTTACAACAAGTAATAAAGTCCTTTACTAGATGCGGTTGTGACCGCAGATTTGGTAGATATATTCCTGAATGATCCAGGCAGGATTGGGGTTTTTCCAGAGGAACGTTCGAGTAGATCCTAGGAAGCAAATTAGCAATAAAACAAGGTAGGCTGTTTTATTTAAATAGAATCCTTTTTCGTAGCTGGGGCTTCCAAACGATGTAATGAGAAGTTGCTGGATACTGTTTGGTCTTTGACTCAAGGAGAGCTTAGGTTAATCCAGAGTAATGGGGTAGATCAAGTCTTCAGAGTTAAGATATACAAGTGAACGCTATATCTTTGCTACACAACTGAAAATAATTGACAGAGTGTGCTAGGAATTGTGGGAGTTTATAGAGCAGGTATTAAAGAGACATACCATACTAGAATATATGTTACACACATTATGAGTCTAACTTTTAAACAGGGGGGGCTGGGAGTCCCTAACCTAACCAGATATAGACAGTCAATTTTCCTGCAGAGGATACTGGATTGGTTTCCAAATTATGACCAAAAAGCTTGGGTCCGCCTAGAACATAACTTAACGGGCTACGCACATCTCAGTGCCTTGTACTGGGGACCAAAGACCAACAAACTAATTTCCCCAACTTGCAATTCAATCATATATGAAACTTACAGCACGTGGGAAAAAATACTAAAGGCATACCCCCTCCTCTCCAGTAAACCTTCTCCACTAACCCCTCTTACCGATAACCATGATTTTATCCCTGGGCTGGGCCATATAGGATATTTAACCAAAAAAAAAAACACAGATCCCTAATGGCATACCAGTTAGGCAATGAACAAAGATTGTTCACTGTTGACGAGCTAAAAGAAAAAGGGCTTACCTTTCTACAAGACTGGTTCAAGTTATACCAGTGCCACTCATATATAACTAGTTATCCAGATAGGAAAAACATAATGAGACCACTTACCCAATTTGAATCTTTGTGCAGTAAACATATCCCAATAACTCATGCTCTATCACACATGTACGCCCTCTTGCAAAATCAGTCACTGGGTCAATCCCCTTACTATATGGATAGATGGGAACATGAACTTGGATTAGATATCACCCCCTCAGAAGTGAAACGGATATTTGCCAACATTACTAAGACCTCCATATCCCATAGAATGCTCGAGATGATAGATGGTACCTCACTCCAGCTAGATTCCATAAACTATTTAGCAAAGTTAGTAACCAATGCTGGAGGTGCCATTCCCAGACGGGAATAATGTCACACATATGGTGGCAGTGCCCAGTCATTGCCCCTCTCTGGACAAAAGTAATAAAGGAAACAACTTCTATTCTAGGCCCCAAAATTACCGAAGACCCCCTTTTATGGCTATTTAATCTCATTCCTAAAAAACTCACCACCTTTCAAACTAAATTATTACATATTCTAATTAACAGTGCAAAAACACTGATACTCAAAAATTGGAAAACATCTACTACCCCTTCCCTAGCGCAATGGATAGACCAATGTCAAAATGTTTTAAATTTAGAGGAGTACCACTATATGAAAACTAGACGTAAAGACGTGTACATAGAAATTAAAATCCTATGAGATTCTTACATAATAGACAAATTTAAGAGGCCCCTTAACTCTACACTCCCCCCACAACCCTCAGACCCAATGGTTGCATGACAGGATTTTGTTTATACCTATAAACCCTTTTGTGATGTCACAGTGCTTATACTCACAGCATTTTTGTATCTATGTCATTTGATGTATCTAAGACGAAAACTATTGTCAACTTTTGTCATTTCACTTGTTGGTTTAATGTTTGTTTTATTGATTAACGATATCTGTAAAATTTCAATAATGTGTATAACTCATGCTTATAATCAATAAAAACATTTTTTTTAAAAAATGCTATGCTTACCATTAATTTCTTTCATTATGGTGAGTGATCACGTGAGAATTCCACACCTGCCCACTAGAGGATGCAAAAGACATCCCATTACACCAGAACTTTAAATCCCCTAATCTATATATAGTCAAGTAGATGACGAAAACAGAAAATCAGGTAAGATAAAGCGGGGTAAAATAAGTGTCAAACAAGTACTGCCTCAACCTAAACAAAAAGAAAGGACATGGCTTGCGGACCCTCACCATCATAAAAGAAATTAATTTATCAGGTAAGCATACATTTTTTTTTCTTTCATCCATGAACCATCACATGTGGGAATCTATACCCAAGCAGTGAAGCCCATGACATAGGGGGTACAAACAGTGAGGACGTTACTGATCAGCAGGGCCGCCACTAGATATTTTGTGGCCCCTGACTTAACCATTGATCAGGGTCCCCCCCCCCCCGCACCTTTAACATGTGAAATTTTTGACCAAGTGACTAAAACGTATATGCACTTTATTTTTAAGTGTAGTCAAACTTGGAAATGTTGTAAAGGTAGTAACACACAAACACAGAAACACACAGACACACTCATACACCGAAACACACACTCACACATAAGGATTCACATATAGACACTCTAGCAGGCACGCAAAGAAACACACAAACACACTCAGACACCCAAACAGACACTCAGCACTTGTTTACATTGACCTGACAAGTAATGAGGTAGACTACAGTTTTGTCAAAAAAGGAGATTTACAAAACAAAATATGGAGTTCTGATTATCTTTTTTGTCAAGGAAGATGCCAACTAAATGATGACAACAGCATGCAGTGGCTGAAAGGAAGGGCCCTGAACTGCCTAAACAATAATTGAAAGGTTAAATGGTGGATTGGTGACTTCCAGAAAGGTCTCATAAAAAGGAACAGACAATGGACACCCACAAACTCAAACACAAACTTGCACATACACCCAAGGAAATCCTGACAGAGAAAGCCTCAAAAAACACACAAAGACATACACACACACACAGACACACACAGAAAACACACAAATACATACACACACAGAGAGACAACCGCATAAAACACACAAAGACATACATACACACAAGCCCTCATTGAGACATCCACAGAAAACACACAAAGACATACACACACTCTCACAGACACCCACAGAAAATGCACAGACATACGCACACCCTCACAGAGACACCCACAGAAAACACACAGACATACGCACACACCCTCACAGAGACATCCACAGAAAACACAGACATACATACATACACATACATCCACCCTCACAGAGATGTCCACAGAAAACATACAAAGACATACACACCCACCCTCACAGAGACAACCATAGAAAAAGCACTAAGATATATGCACACACCCTCACAGACATCCACAGAAAATGCACAAAGACATACCCACCCTCACAGAGAGACCCACTGAAAAAAAATACATACACACTCATAGAGACACAAACAAAAGCACAAAGACATAAACACAGACACCCACAGAAACACTCACAGGAGGTAAAATTTATGCACCTTGCATCCCCTAAATCAACAGTGTGTGACATGCATGATAAAAAAATTGCAGAAATTAAGAGATCACTTTTTAAAGAATCATATTTGTAAATGTGCAAACAAAAATAATTCTGTGAATTCAAAATTGTAATGATCTGGGTAGATGGCTAGATGAAGAAAAGTATTTTTGAAAGGTTGACATATGTTTGTTTCCCCCCCCCCATGTTCGCCAACCAAGAGCTTCAAATATGGTGTACAAATGTTCCCATCTGTCAGCTGTACTTATGGATTTTGAAAATGCTGTACTCTATATGGTCTTGGTGGAACCATAAGCTGTGGTACTCAGTCTCATACCATTAGATCTGTTTAAATGCAGGATTTAGGCTTGTTTGTATGTATTTCAAAATTAAGTCAGCTGTAGTGTAAACTGAACAGTGTTACGTTAACCTGTCTCATTTCAAACACTGAGCAATCTTACGGCTAGATTTAGAGTTTTGTCGGTAAAGACCCGCGTAGCTAACACTGCTTTTTTTCCCAACGCACCTTTCCAACAACCCTGGTATTTAGAGTTGTCTGAGGGGCTGCGTTAGGCTAAAAAAAGGGTGCGTTGAGCCTAACTGAGCCTAACTTAGCTCCACTTCAACTCTCAATACCTGCGTTGCTTACGGTAGCGGTAAGCTGGGAAAACGTGCTCGTGCACGATATCCCCATAGGAAACAATGGGGCTGAGCTGGATGAAAAAAAACCTAACACCTGCAAAAAAGCAGCGTTCAGCTCCTAACGCAGCCCCATTGTTTCCTATGGGGACACTTTCTAAGTCTACACCTAACACCCTAACATGAACCCCGAGTCTAAACACCCCTAACCTTACACTTATTAACCCCTAATCTGCCACCCCCGCTATCGCTGACCCCTGCATATTATTATTAACCCCTATTCTTCTGCTCCGGACACCGCCGCACCTACATTATCCCTATGAACCCTTAATCTGCTGCCCCTAACATCGCCGACCCCTATATTTATTAACCCCTAATCTGCCCCCCCCCAACGTCGCCGCTACCTTACCTACACTTATTAACCCCTAATCTGCCGACCGGACCTCGTCGCCACTATAATAAATGTATTAACCCCTAAACCACCGCACTCCCGCCTCGCAAACACTATAATAAATTGTATTAACCCCTAATCTGCCCTCCCTAACATCGCCGCCACCTACCTACAATTATTAACCCCTAATCTCCCGCCCGCACTGTCGCCGCTACTATAATAAAGTTATTAACCCCTAAACATAACTCTAACCCTAACCCTAACACCCCTCTAACATAAATATAATTTATATTAAACAAAATAATATTCCTAAAATTAACTAAATTATTCCTATTTAAAACTAAATACTTACCTATAAAATAAACCCTAATATAGCTACAATATAATTAATAATTACATTGTAGCTATTTTAGGATTTATATTTATTTTACAGGCAACTTTGTATTTATTTTAACTAGGTACAATAGCTATTAAAAAGTTAATAACTATTTAATAACTACCTAGTTAAAATAAATACAAAATTACCTGTAAAATAAATCCTAACCTAAGTTACAATTAAACCTAACACTACACTATCATTAAATTAATTAAATAAATTACCTACAATTAAATAAACTATTCTATAATACAAAAACAAACAAACACTAAATTACAAAAAATAAAAAAGAATTATAAGCAGTTTAAACTAATTATACCTAATCTAACCCCCCTAATAAAATAAAAAAGCCCCCCAAAATAAAAAAATCCCTACCCTATTCTAAAATACAAAAGTAATCAGCTCTTTTACCAGCCCTTAAAAGGGCTTTTTGCGGGGCATGCCCCAAAGTAATCAGCTCTTTTGCCTGTAAAAAAAAATACAACCCCCCGCAACATTAAAACCCACCACCCACATACCCCTACTCTAACCCACCCAAACCCCCCTTAAATAAACCTAACACTACCCCCCCAGAAGATCTAACTACCTTGAGTCGTCTTCACCCAGCCGGGCCGAAGTCTTCATCCGATGGGGTAGAAGAGGACATCCAGACCGGCAGAAGTCTTCATCCTATCCGGGCAGAAGAGGACATCCGGACCGGCATCTTCATCCAAGCGGCATCTTCTATCTTCATCCATCCGGAGCGGAGCCATCTTCTTCCCAGCCGACGCGGATCCATCCTCTTCAACCGACGCCTACTCGCCGAATGAAGGTTCCTTTAAATGACGTCATCCAAGATGGCGTCCCTCGAATTCCGATTGGCTGATAGAATCCTGAATTAAGGTAGGAAAAATCTGATTGGCTGATTCAATCAGTCAATCAGATTCAAGTTCAATCCGATTGGCTGATCCAATCAGCCAATCAGATTGAGCTCGCATTCTATTGGCTGATCGGAACAGCCAATAGAATGCGAGCTCAATCTGATTGGCTGATTGAATCAGCCAATAAGATTTTTCCTACCTTAATTCCGGTTGGCTGATAGAATCCTATCAGCCAATCGGAATTCGAGGGACGCCATCTTGGATGACGTCATTTAAAGGAACCTTCATTCGGCGAGTAGGCGTCGGTTGAAGAGGATGGATCCGCGTCGGCTGGGAAGAAGATGGCTCCGCTCCGTTCCGGATGGATGAAGATAGAAGATGCCGCTTGGATGAAGATGTCTGCCGGTCCGGATGTCCTCTTCTGCCCGGATAGGATGAAGACTTCTGCCGGTCTGGATGTCCTCTTCTGCCCCATCGGATGAAGACTTCGGCCCGGCTGGGTGAAGACGACTCAAGATAGGGAGATCTTCAGGGGGGTAGTGTTAGGTTTATTTAAGGGGGGTTTGGGTGAGTTAGAGTAGGGGTATGTGGGTGGTGGGTTTTAATGTTGGGGGAGTTGTATTTTTTTTTACAGGCAAAAGAGCTGATTACTTTGGGGCATGCCCCGCAAAAAGCCCTTTTAAGGGCTGATAAAAGAGCTGATTACTTTTGTATTTTAGAATAGGGTAGGGAATTTTTTTATTTTGGGTGGCTTTTTTATTTTATTAGGGGGCTTAGATTAGGTGTAATTAGTTCAAACTGCTTGTAATTCTTTTTTCTTTTTTGTAATTTAGTGTTTGTTTTTTTTGTATTATAGAATAGTTTATTTTATTGTATTTTATTGTAGGTAATTTATTTAATTAATTTAATGATAGTGTAGTGTTAGGTTTAATTGTAACTTAGGTTAGGATTTATTTTACAGGTAATTTTGTATTTATTTTAACTAGGTAGCTATTAAATAGTTATTAACTATTTAATAGCTTTTATACCTAGTTAAAATAAATACAAAGTTGCCTGTAAAATAAATATAAATCCTAAAATAGCTACAATGTAATTATTAATTATATTGTAGCTATATTAGGGTTTATTTTATAGGTAAGTATTTAGTTTTAAATAGGAATAATTTAGTTAATTTTAGGAATATTATTTAGTTTAATATAAATTATATTTATGTTAGGGGGGTGTTAGGGTTAGGGTTATGTTTAGGGGTTAATAACTTTATTATAGTAGCGGCGATGGTGCAGGCGGGAGATTAGGGGTTAATAATGGTTGGTAGGTGGCGGCGATGTTAGGGAGGGCAGATTAGGGGTTAATCAAATTTATTATAGTGTTTGCGAGGCGGGAGTGCGGCGGTTTAGGGGTTAATACATTTATTATAGTGGCGGTGAGGTCCGGTCGGCAGATTAGGGGTTAATAAGTGTAGTTAGGTAGCGGCGACGTTGGGGCATGCCCCAATTAGGGGTTAATAAATATAATATAGGGGTCGGCGATGTTAGGGGCAGCAGATTAGGGGTTCATAAGTATAACGTAGGTGGCGGCAATGTCCGGTCGGCAGATTAGGGGTTAAAAAAATGTATTAGAGTGGCGGCGATGTGGGGGGGCCTCGGTTTAGGGGTACATAGGTAGTTTATGGGTGTTAGTGTACTTTATAGCACAGTAGTTAACAGCTTTATATTCACGCGTAAGCCCATAAAGCTCTTAACTACTGACTTTTTTCTGCGGCTGGAGTCTTGTCGGTAGAGGCTCTACCGCTCACTTCTCCCAAGACTCCAAATACCAGCATTAGGCAGATCCCATTGAAAATATAGGATACGCAATTGGTGTAAGGGGATCTGCGGTAGCCTGGAATTGCGGTAGGGAAGTGAGCGTTAGACCCTTTCCTGGCTGACTCTAAATACCAGCGGGCGGCCAAAAGCAGCGTTAGGAGCCCTTAACGCTGCTTTTGACGGCTAACGCAGAACTCTAAATCTAGGCGTTAGTCTGAGAGTAAGATTTTATGCAGATGTAAAAATATTAGATAAAATGCCTCCTTGCAACTGGAAAGTCCTTGCATAAAGGGGCAGTAAACTGGAATCTAATTTAAATATATATATATATATATATATATATATATATATTAATTAAAAAAAACTCATAGCTGCCAAAAGGGCACCTACCATTTGTGTATTGAGGAGGAAACATTTCTACATGGCTTTAAATATACAATTTCTACAGCATTGTCAAATAATCATAAATACACTGCTGCATATTGCTAAAAAAAATGTGTTTTTATGGACCCCTGGCCCCACCATACAACTACTACCACACTGAAGTTGCAATCTGAAATTGCAGTCCGAAATTGCACAAATAAATAAACAACATTTACTAAGTATGTCCTACCTCCTCTGCAAATGAAAGTGATCTGCCGTCTGACTCAGACACAGACTGTACAAACTTAAGTGCCAAGTCTGTCTCACACTGTGCATAGTGGTTTAGTGCACACTCAGAAATCCTCTCAAATGCTAATGCTTTACTCCTTGTAATAAAATTTCCCACAGTCAATAACACTCTGCTGTAGTACCCTCTGGTGGCTGCCAAAATGTAAAAAAAAAAAAAATGTTTTTAAAATAAGTTGTTCTTGCCTCTTGGGGCCCCCCTGGTCTATTGGGCCCCTGGTAGGAGTCACCCCTGTCACCCCCTGATGGTGGCCCTGCTGATCAGGCACTATGGCCCGCAGAACTTTCCTGCCAAAAGCAGCGTCAGAAGAAGCATAACATCAAAGTGATAAAACTTCCATAATGCGTGCAAATAAGACCAAGAAACTACCTTGCAAATCTGATCAATAAAAAAAAAAACACTACTGTGATACCTAAATATCTAGCTCAAGGGGGCGCTAATGAGAAGATAGCAAAGATAAATATACTAATACAGCAATATTCAATGCAATATTCACAATGATGTGGTTATCAATACAATTATAACATTAATATGTGATGGATGTATATAAAGTTTGTATTATTGCCTTGACTGAGTCCTTTGGATTCATCAGGATTCGGATGTAAAGGAACGTCCAAAAATGTGTGTTCCCTATGAATACAATCAGGTGTGCAGAGTGACAGGCAACTCCTCTCAATAACGATAATAGAAATCCAACCAATCTGTGAATGAATCACAAAACAAGAGGGCGCCTCCTAGAGCAATATTGCAATGTAGAGAGCAACAACAGGCAATTCTTGTTTCAGGCCTGAGGAAACAGCGAGAAAAGCTGAGAAACGCGTTGCATTCTGTCACCACAACTGTTTTTATATTGTGGGGTGCTCACTACACCCTTTGTGTATTTTTTTTTTTACCGTTTTAAATAAATATTTTATGGACATATTGAAAGCTTGAGCCTATATTGCCTCCCTGATCACCTGGATCTGTCTATCAGTGTTGCTGGGCCACTGTGAGTCCCTAGCCTGTACCATTTAGCACATTGGGTGCTGCAACTTCTAACCTGTACCACTTTTTCCATATCTGGAGTTCCTGCCTGCTTTCTGTCATCCACACTTGGATCAGTATTGCTGGGCCACTGTGAGACCCCAGCCTGTACCAATTGGCACACTGGGTGCTGCAACCCTTGTGAGTATTATTTCAATACAAGAATTGCCTGTTGTTGCTCTCTACATTGCAATATTGCACTAGGAGGCGCCCTCTTGTTTTGTGATTCATTCACAGATTAGTTGGAAATCTGATCAATAGAAGCCAAACTACGGAAGGCCCAAGAAGTAGCAACTGTTTTAGTTAAATGAACAGTAATGCATTCAGGGGGAATTTCCCCCCACGACCAAATATGGCTTATGATTTAAGGCTTTTAGCCTAGCTGCTAAAGTCACAGTCGTTGCTTTCTGACCTTTGTGAGGCACAGAGAAATAGACAAGACATATTTTTTGGCTTCCACATAATATTTGAGACTTCTCACAACATCCAAATTGTGAAGAAGGCGCTTGCTGGACAAAAGAAGGAACCATAATTCCCTGATCAATAGTATCTGTAGATACTACCTTAGGATGAAAGGGAAAGTTAGTGCAAAAAACAGCCTTATCCTGATAAAAAGGGGGTTTGCATGGCAAAGCTGAAAGCTCAGAAACCTCTCTAGCGAAAGAAATAGCTAGAAGAAAAATAACATTCCAGGATATAAGCTGAAGGTCTTAACCATAACTTTGTTTAAAAGGAGTAGCTTGAAGAACCATCAAAACCAGATTAAGATTCCAAGGAAGAGAAACTGGATCAATAAATGGTTTTATTCAGAACCTGAAAATCTGGAATTTGAGCAAATTTCCTATGAAATGAAAGAGAGCCGAAATCTTACACTTCAGAGAACTGACAAACCCTTTTTTTTAAATTTAAATTTATTTAGAAAAGTTCATTAAAATACAAAAACAAATTTGTACAAAGTTGAGAGATTGTGAGCAAAACATGAATTTTAACAGTTTATAATCTAAATGTACAATCAATTAAATAAAGTTTTCCATTGTTTTGCGTATATCCAGGTTCAAATCACCTTTAAATGTGAATTACAATAAATCTTTTGTGTTGGTAATTTACCAGTGTCTAACAGGGTCCCTATAAAGAATAAGTGCACGGGGAAAAAGGAGAAGAAAAAAAAATGGGGCTCAAAAGGAGGAGTTTGAAGAATCCACAAATCAAAAGATTTAAAGGAGAAGAAACGGAATAAATGATTTAATTCTGATCAGAGTCTGAACAAAGATCTGAAAGTCAGGAATTTTTGCAATTTTTTTAAAGGAACAAAATAGCTGAAATCTCACTCTTCTTCTAACTAGCTGACAAGCCTTTGGGGCCTAATTATCAAGCTCTAAACGGATGCCCCGTTTCTGCGTGAGCCTTCAGGCTTGCCGGAAACAGCAGTTATGAAGCAGCGGTTTAAAGACCGCAGCTCTATAACTTGTCTGCCTGCTCTGAGGCTGCGGACATCAATCCGCCCAATCCTATACGATCGGGCTGATTGACACCCTCTGCTGGTCGCTGATTGGCTGCGAATCTGCAGGGAGCAGCATTGCACAAGCAGTTCACAAGAACTGCTTGTGCAATGATAAATGCCGACAGCATATCATGTCTGCTCGCACTTTTATAAATCGGCCCTTTTTTCTAAACTTTTCTGCAGGAAATCAAGAACTCTAGAAATTCTAAAAGAATTTCAGTGATAACTTTGGCAAGAACACAATGTATAAAAAGGTTTTACAGAAATTATGATGAATACATCTGGTAATAGGTTTCCTATGGTATCAATAACATGATAAAAAAAAAAACTCAGAGACATAATTAAGCGTTCAATTGCCATGCCATCAACTTCAAAGTTTTGAGATGTAGATAAAAGAAAGGGCATTGAGAGAGAAGATCCTTTCATAGAGGAAGTGTCCAAGGTGGGTATGAGGATATCTGCACCAGACCTGCAAACCATATCCTGCGAGGCCACCCCGGAGCAATCAAGAAATGCTGAGGCTTGATGCTGCTTGATTCTGGCCTTCACTCTGGAAAGCAACACAAATGGAGGAAAAATGTAAATCAGGTTGAATAGCCATGAAACCGCTAAGGCATCTATCAGACTTGCCTGAGAGTCCCAAGACCTGGCACAATACTGAGGCAGTTTGTGATTGAAATGAGAGGCCATGCAATATATTAGTCCACAAGTCTCACTAAACCTCCTGATTCAGAGACCATTCACCTGGTGAAAAGACTGGCAACTGAGAAAGTCTGCCTCCCAATTGTTCACACCCGGAATGTGGATGTCAGAAATCATAGTCGTAGTGCTCTGCCCAAATGATGATGCATGACAATTCCCTTATTGCTAGGCAACTGCGAGTTCCTCCATGATGATTGACATAAGCCACTGCCATGACATTGTCTGACTGGAATCACAGAAAAGCTTCCTGTCTGAGGTCAAGCCAATTCTGGATAGCTCTGAGTTTCAGAAAATGTATACCTCGTCTCCTGAGGAGACTAGACTCCTTGTGCTCTCCGAGACCCCCAGATTGCACACCAACCTAATAGTCTGGTTAAGTTATGGACTATCTTGTCCTCTGATCTAACAGGATCCTCTGAAACAGATCCTTGCAATCCCCATTCCATTGATGCAGCATCTGCAACTGGAGGGCCAAAAGATTAAATCTGGCAAATGGAACTGCATCTGAGGTAGTCACCACGAGACCTACAACTTCCATCCACAAAGCAACATAAGTTAGAGGATTCAGCTGCAGAAGGGCACAGGCCTGTTGAAGGCTTCAGTCTGCACTGATCTGCCAGAGAGCAATGCATAGTCAATGAATGGATTATGAATCCCAAAAAAGACATACAGGTCTGAGGAGTTAAGAAGCTTTTTGGAAGATTAATTTTTCAACTATGACTCTGAAGCAAATAAAGAAACATCGGAATGCTTGTCTAGAAAAGAAAATCTCAGGAACTTGTCATGATCCCCATGAATAGGGATTTGCAAATTAAGTTTATGGTAGACATAAACTGACCTTCCTGCACTAAAGGAAGTAAGGTGCAAACTGTCTCCATCTTGAAAGTAGGAACTTTCAGGAATATGTTCAATATTTTGAAATGCAAAACAGGCTGAAAAGTGCCCTCTTTCATTGTACTATAAAGAGATTTTCATAAAAACCCTGGTTTAGTTCTGAAGTGGAAATGGAGAAATCACTTCCATTAATTTCCGGATCTCTTACACACCCAACAAAGCTTGGGCCTTTAAAAGATCTCAAGGCAGAAATAATTTTCCGCATACAAGCCACATTCAATACTCCTGGGAAATGATTTGCAATATCCTTAACAGAAAGTCCCAATATTACCAAGCTCAAAGCCGATACGTCAGTATAGAGTGTTAATGTGTATATTTGACTCCAGTCGGTAGAAAGCAAATGTCAGTTTCGAATGTTAGTGTCAATTAGCAAGCGGTAGTGAAGCCTATAAAGATATAGCGTAATGGCCTGACATATTGACCCAGCACTGATAGATGGGAAAAGTACTAGTGGGTTAGGGGAACCCCCAACAAGAATACATATATAGCACTCAAGAGCTATATACAGATATGTAGCAGCATACTGCTGAAGTATAGATATTTATCATTCGTATCAGTTCTCAGAAAAAAAGGGGGGTATTTGGGGATAGTTTGGGTTAAAATATAACTTTTATTAGTATATTGCAACTAAAAATTGTGGGAAAACAAAAAACATTACTTAAAAACACTCACAATATATTGACTAATTATATTGGGATCACTATATACGTATATATGAATATATTAACAATCTTTGAGGGCAGTTTTAGAATTGGAGTCACAGTAGAGTTTTGGAGAATGACCCTGCAGATTGGTAGGTGTTACATACAATGCCAGTGTATATGTGATTTATTTATATATGGGCAATGCTTTTATTGCTGTATGTGACCAGATATATTGAAAGTAGTCAATGGGAACTCCTGTATTTTAACTAGCCACAATGTTTGACTAATTGACCTTACAATTTAAAGGGCCACTGTAAGTAAATATTTTCTATGCCTGTTACTAACTTACTACCCCAAATACGCTTTTTATCAATAGCATTTCATTAACATATCTCTACCGTATATCAGAAATCTTGTCTGCAAATTTAATTGTTTTCCAAACCCACTCCGTGGGTATCCTTTGCTCTGTACCAATCCGTTTACAATACCTAGGTTTCAAAATGGCGCTTTAAACACAAAGTTATTGGTTTAAGTATTCTGAACATGCAGTGCTGAAAATAGTGGGCAGGATAAAGTGACATCATCGGCGAATAAAAGATATAACTTTTAGAACGTTATGAAACTTCGTTTTGGAGAAAATATAGGTCAGTAGGTTTTAATTAATGTTTATTAACTTTAATATGTTAGTTGTTTAGCTTAAAAATTATAACAGAAATTAATCCTTTAACTAATTAAAGTAAATACAAGTGGGATCAAAAAATGGGGCGCAAACTGAATCAAGTACCGTAGCATTAGAACGCTGGAGAATGCCATTCTGTTAACATCCAATCTCAGTGATCAGGTTAAATGGCTGCCGCATATACTTAAACTTTCACAGGAAAAGTAATAAACTTTCCTATATATAGTGAAAGCTATAAATATAAAGCACTAACCTGATAGAGATACACTGTTACATATTATAGTTGCAATACAATGATTGTGTAGCAACTTGACATGCTATGACATAAACGGCTGAACGATTGACACAGTAATATCAGATATAGATAATGAAACTGTTGCAAACTGTTGTCAGCAAAAGACAATAGAATCGCATAATATTACTGAGATATCAGTTCAAACAAAGCAATACTTAATTTCCACAGGAAAAGTAACAAACTTTCCTATATATAGCGAGAGCCACAAACATAAAGCACTAACCTGATAGAGTTATATTGTTACATACTACAGTTGCAATGCAATGGTTTTATTGCAAGTTGATAGGTTATGACATATATCGCTGATTAATTGACTCTGATATATCAGGTGTAGATAATTACTATTACATACTACAGTTGCAATGTAATGGTTTTGTTGCAATTTGATAGGTTATGACATATACCGCTGAACAATTGACTCTGATATATCAGGTGTAGATAATTACTATTACATACTACAGTTCAGTGACGTGCAGTGACGTCAGAGGCTGGTGAGGCAGTGGCTAGGATACGCCTTCATTCTTTAGATATCCTTTGAAGAAATAGCAATGCACATGGGTGAGCCAATCACATGAGGTATCTATGTGCAGCCACCAATCAGCAGCTACTGAGCAAATTTAGATATGATTTTCAACAAAGGATATCAAAAGAATGAAGAAAATTAGATATTAGATGTAAATTGGAAAGATATTTAAATTTGCATATGGGTTTCAAATAGGTTTCATGTCCCTTTAAATGGTGTCTTGGAAAACTGGTCAACTTAGTAAACATCTGATTTTAGTCTAAAAGGATTGTAACAGAAACTCTTGCCAGATAACACAATGCTTGCTCTGATCATGAGATCTAGAAATCCATGCCCATTAAAATATGTTTAAAACATACTTTTTACTTTAATGCTGCAAATTATGCTTATAGGTTCTTTCATTATTCAGTAAATATAAAAATGTCTTGATCCAGTGGCGGCTGGTGAAATTAAAAGATGGTGAAGTGCTTGACCCTACCCCTTTAAATAAAGCCACACCATCAGATGGCACTACCAATTCATTAATTAAATAAATAAAAGGTAGACAGAAACACAGAAAAGCACTCGGGGGAAAGGGAGAGAGAGACGGGGGGAGAGAGACACAGAGGGTTAGAGAGAGAGAGAGACACAATCACACACAGAGGGTTAGAGAGAGAGACACAAGCACACACAGAGGGTTAGAGAGAGAGAGAAAGATAGACACAATCACACACAGAGGGTTAGAGAGAAAGAGAGAGAGACACAATCACACACAGAGGGTTAGAGAGAGAGAAATAAAGAGAGAGTGAGAGACACAATCAATCACAGAGGGTTAGAGAGAAAGAGAGACCCAATCACATACAGAGGGTTAAAGAAAGAGAGACACAATCACACACAGAGGGTTAGAGAGAGAGAAAGAGAGACACAATCACACACAGAGGGTTAGAGAGAGAGAGAAATAGAGAGAGACACAATCATACACAGAGGGTTAGAGAGAGAGAGAAAGAGAGAGAGACACAATCTCACACAGAGGGTTAGAGAGAAAGAGAGAGACAATCATACACAGAGGGTTAGAGAGAGAGACACAATCTCACACAGAGGGTTAGAGAGAAAGAGGGAGAGACACAATCACACACAGAGGGTTAGAGAGAGAGAGAGAAATAAAGAGAGAGTGAGAGACACAATCACTCACAGAGGGTTAGAGAGAAAGAGAGACCCAATCACATACAGAGGGTTAGAGAAAGAGAGACACAATCACACACAGAGGGTTAGAGACTAACACACACTCACTCACAAACATAGAATCACATACACACAGAAACACACTCAGACATACAGAGGCACTAACACATACAGACACACACACAGTGACACACACAGACAGACACATACAGAAATATACACTCAGATATACAAGAAGACTCACACAGACACACACAAACAGATGCACACAGACACGCACAGCACGCAAGCAACATCAGATACCATATACACATAGGAACACACATACACAAAACCAGGCACCACATGCACACAGACAGGCACCCAAAAAGCACAGATAAGAAGCCACATACATCATCACTCGCACATACACAAGAACCCACAGGAATACACACTAAGAGGCTGGCTAATCCACAAATATATACAGACAAGCACACACACCCTCAGATACACACACTTCCACGTGACTTTTACATGAGTTAAATATATAATAGTAGAATAAAATGTTTTATTAAAATTATATGCCAGTTGTACTTGACAAGATAGAGTGGCCCACTGCTACTAAATACTGTGTGCTAGTTATACACTACATTTGATTAAGATTAAGGGCCTTTTACAACCACTTATTACAGTTTTCTGCCACATGGCTCCCTTCCCTCATTTATGCAACTCATCATATACCATATTAAAACTGTCCAATCAGTTCCCCTACTCCCATGAATGCCAGCTAAATGCCACAATATACCAGGAAAGATGCAAGACCCCCTGCCCCCATACATTTCCTGAGAGATATCACAGCTCACTTTATCTTGTGGATTTAATATGAAAACCACTAATAAATATATATATATATATATATATATATATATATATAAAATATTTTTTTAATACTAAAAATATAAAAACTATCAGCCAGATTACGAGTTTTGCGGTAAGAGGGGTGCGTTGCTAACGTGCACTTTATTCTCACCGCTCACTTACCTGCAGCGCTGGTATTACAGGTTTTTACAAACCCGGCGTTAACAGGCAAGAAGTGAGAATAGAGCAAAATTGAGCTCCATACCGCACTCCAATACCAGCGCTGCTTAAGTCAGCGGTGAGCTGGTTGTACGTGCTCATGCACGATTTCCCAATAGACATCAATGGGGAGAGCCGGCAGAGAAAAAGTCTAACACCTGCAAAAAAAGCAGCGTAAATCTCAGTAACGCAGCCCCATTGATTCCTATGGGGAAACACATTTTATGTTTACACCTAACACCCTAACATGAATCTTTAGTTTAAAGATATTATAATTTGTTTTTTATTTTCTGTAATTTAGTGTTTTGTTTTTTTTGGTAATTTAGCTAATTTTATTGAATTTAGTTAATTGTATTTATTTTAGGTAATTGTATTTAATTGTAGTGTAGTGTTAGGTGTTAGTGTAACTTAGGTTAGGTTTTATTTTACCGGTAAATTTGTATTTATTTTAGCTAGGTAGTTAGTAAATAGTTGATAACTATTTAGTAACTATTCTACCTAGTTAAAATAAATACAAACTTGCCTGTAAAATATAAATAAACCCTAAGCTAGCTACAATGTAACTATTAGTTATATTGTAGCAAGCTTAGGGTTTATTTTACAGGTAAGTATTTATTTTTAAATAGGAATTATTTAATTATTAATAGTAGGTTTTATTTATATTTATTTTAATTATATTTAAGTTAGGGGGTGTTAGGGTTAGACTTAGATTTAGGGGTTAATAAATTTAATATAGTGGCGGCGACGTTGGGGGTGGCAGATTAGGGTTTAATAAATGTAGGTAGGTGGCGGCGATGTTAGGGACAGCAGATTAGGGGTTAATAATATTTAACTAGTGTTTGCGAGGTGGGAGTACAGCGGTTTAGGGGTTAATATGTTTATACTAGTGGCGGCGATGTCCAGAGCGGCAGATTAGGGGTTAATATTTTTATTTTAGTGTTTGCGATGCGGGAGGGCCTCGGTTTAGGGGTTAAAAGGTAGTTTATGGGTGTTAGTGTACTTTTTAAGCACTTTAGTTATGAATTTTATGCTACGGCTTTGTAGTGTAAAACTCATAACTACTGACTTTAAAATGCGGTACGAATCTTGACAGGATAGGGTGTACCGCTCACTTTTTTGCCTTCCAGGACAAGCTCGTAATACCAGCGCTATGGAAGTCCCATTGAAAATAGACTATACACAAATTGCGTAAGTTGATTTGCGGTAAGGCCAAAAAAGTGTGCGGTGCCCCTAAATCTGCAAGACTCGTAATTCCAGCGGTAGTGAAAAAGCAGCGTTATAACCTGATAAGGCTGCATTTTCAGTATAACGCAAAACTCGTAATCTAGCTGTATGCTTTTTAATAAATGACAGACAGATCATCATATTACAGAAAGACAATAAAAAGTGAGGTGTTATAAACAGGAAAACCCAAAAGCATGGGAAACTGCAGTAAAAAAAGTGTATTTATTGAAGGAAAACAACTGTAGGATGACATAGAGTGAAGTACTGAACTTAAATCAATCAGTCTATCTAATTCACATACATAGAAACAAAATCAGCACAGTTTTGTTCTCTTTAATTTTAAGTACACATAACTAAGATGCTCAGAAGTTAGTGCTTGGACCCAGTAGATCTCACCTTATATCTTGGGAACAGGAGAGTACTCAGCACTGACTGTTTTACAGGAGGGAAAGTACATTGTTTATTATACAGACCAGAAGAGGTTCCTGCGTAAAAAAGGCACTAGAATTTCCTTTTTTTGTACAACAAGGGCACCAGCTAGTGACAGTAATAAAGCATGCTCTGCAGTGAATGTTGTTAACTAAAAGCAACAAATTACCAGATCACATTAAAAACAAAAAATTCACAATAAAAAGTTCAAATAAGTTCAAATAAACTGCCAGCTAAATGAGGGAAGCTATTATCATTACCAGCACTCCAATTTAAACTATTATAAAGTGCTTAAATGGGTGGATATTAGCGATCTGAGGCTCTATAAAGGCCTATAGTAATCTAGAGGGTGTGGAGTGTAGATATTAGCATTTTACACGATCACTGCGCAACATGAGGCTTCACAAAGGCCTATAGTATGCTGATGCCTGAGTACTATCCCTCAGCCCAATAATTCTTAAGCTAGAGGTGTAATTGCTATTTAGGACATTATCCTTACTTAGAAATATAAACCAACTTCTATGTATATAATGCACTGAATTGCTACCCCATATCAGTAATTCAACTGTTGGGTATTTTATACCATATACAGCTAATTTATGCTTATCTCTTACTGCCTCTCAAAAAGTGGAGGACATACCCAGAAGTTTTGTATTTGATGACTCCCTCGTTGAGTGATTTCAAGAATTTATGTTTTGTGTTTGATTAATATAATCTTTCAGGGGGAAAAGTTATATTACAGAATTATAATGATTTTACTTGGTATTTAAATTTAACGGGTGTGCGAGTCCAAGAGAGGCCTGTTTTACTTGAAAGCCCTCAGGTTAGATGTAAGAGAGATTTGAGGTCCAAAATTGGCCTATACTGCATGAGAGGGTAAAAAAGAGGTTGGTTCATTGGTTTGCACTTCAACCCTTAGATATTCAGCTCATCTTTGTACCCTGATAAGTTTATATTTACGCTGAATTCAATAGATATCACTGTACTTTAACATATCAGTCTGTGAAGACGGAGCCATAGCCTTTTTATATATCCTGTTATAGACAATATTGTTATAGACAAAACTGTAGGCCTAATCATTCTTATTTGGATATTTTTTTCCCCACTGATTTCAGGCCCAAGGACTGCTGCATATATTTTGTAAGTTAACTGTCCACCTGAAAATGTATAAAAGTAAAATGAGGTACTATACATGGCTAGACAATTTCCCTTACATGTTGAAACCAAAGTCTGGTTGATATATATAAGACATGCCTCTTGTGTGAGGTGCTTTAGTATTACTGTTTGTCATATAGGCGTGTTGCCATGCTGTTTTACAGTGTATGTTTATATTTGAATTTGTTACCTCAATAAAAATTATTAAAAAAAAAAATATGAAGAGAACCAGAAGCATTAAAGGAAGAGGGGTAATATACAAAAGAAAAAATTTTCGGCGCCGAAGCTAAGACCAGGAAATGACGCATCTCGTGTCATAACAAATGCGACTTCGTGCCAAAATAACTAACGTCAACAAAGACGCAGGAAATGACGAGAATTTTGCGGCAAAAAAATCTATGCGCCAAAAATGACGCCATAAAAAACGGCATTTTGCATCCTCGCGAGCCTAGTTTGCCCGCAAAGATTTTGGAAATCAAGTCAAATTGAAAAAACTGGAACCCTAGGTAAGAAAAAATTAAATAATCTTCCCAAACATAAATTCCATACTGAAACTGATAGTCTGCAAAAAAAGGGAAATATACATAGACCTGACTCATGGCAAATATAAGCAAACACATATATTTAAAACTTTACAATATAATATAAAGCGCCAAACCTAGCTGAGAGTGTCTTAAAAAAATATACATACCAGAAGACACCCATCCACATATAGTAGACAGCCAAACCAGTACTGAAAAATATCAGCAGAGGTAATGGTATAGGAGTATAACGTTGATCTGAAAAGGGAGGCAGGGGATGAATCCCTGCGACTGATTACAGAGAGCCTTTGAATAGATTTCCTATGGGTGAAACCACTAAATCATCAGGCAATACTCCCTTCACATCCCTCTGACAAACACTGTACTCTGAGAGGAATTAGTCTTCAAAATGCTTAGAAGCGCCTATCATAGAATAAATCAAGCACAACTTACTTCACCACCTCCATAGGAGGCAAAGTTTGTAAAACTGAGGTAGGAGGTGTATTTATAGGCATTTTGAGGTTTGGGAAACTTTGCCCTCTCCTGGTAGGAATGTATATCCCATACGTCAGTAGCTCATGGACTCTTGCCACTTACATGAAAGAAATTATACATTTCTCAAAACAGAAAGGGGTTTCAGCACTTCATATTATTTTATAAATCATATCACTACATAATGAGTAAGCATATTTATTTTCTTTTTTTTTGTGTCAGGATATGTATCTCTCCCCACAGGTGTTACCACCAGTGGTGCATATCAGTACACACTAATGTCTCAAGATTTAAGAAAAATCTGTACAACACACAATTAAAAGCATGGCCAGCTCACTAATAACATAAATAGTTCAGTGGGTGCAAGGGTTAACAACACTCTCTAGTCTGTACTAGACGTAAAATAAATGCCCAAAACTCCCCTTTAATGCCACCCACATTAAACTAACAACCATATAGCTCCAAAACTGTCACCACTTATGATTTATTAAAGGGAAAATCCTAAGGAAAAACCCAGACTTACACAATAACTCTCAGAATACCATTTAGCTGAAAATAACCTAAAATATACAGTTCTAATACCCCAGTCTCTTTCAGTAACGTGGTTAAAATATTAGACAAAGGCCAAAGCTTAATAAATGAATTATTTATTATGCCAAAAATTATTATGCACAGTGCATTATTAATAAAAAGTTGTTACAAATAAAATTACACACAAGCAAACAGCTTTTCAAAATAAAAAGAAGAACATAGAAACCTCATACTGTACTAGTCTTTTGGAATCTGTAAGGGAGATGGCATGAAGCAATGGGTCCTTAAAAATGACCATTTCAGTGTTAAAACACAAGACCCTTATACCTTTTTCAGAAGATCAGGTTGCTTGCCCAACCCTCTTTGCAGGGGCTGTAACGCCCCTTATCTTTTACGACCATCAATAAACTCTAAGTCTTTGGGGGGTAGTTATCAAGCCGTCTACTTTTCTGGCTTCGCCGGCCCAATACGCCCGCCTAAGCTTGCCTACCTTCGCCGCCGCGGACCTGAAAAAATACGCCTAAGTTATCAAATAAAGCTGTCAAAAAGCCGCGGGGCGATGAGCAGCGGACTGTGACAGTTATCACTCATCCAATCTCGCTGCCCTTCGGCTTTTTCCCAGCTTTATTGCTAGCCTGTCACTAAGCACTCACACTAAACTACACTGTTCTACCCCCTATACCGGCGCCCCCGGAGCCTCCCGCAACTCAATAAAGTTACTAACCCCTAAACCGCCGCTCCTAGACCCTGCCGCAACTCTTAGAAATGTATTAACCCCTAAACCGCCGCTCCTAGACCCTGCCGCAACTCTTATAAATGTATTAACCCCTAAACCGCCGCTCCCGGACACCGCTGCCACCTACAGTATACCTAGTAACCCCTATCCTGCCCCCCTACACCGTCGCCCTCTATTATAAAATTATTAACCCCTATCCTGCTGATCCCGCACCTCTCCGCAACGAAATAAATAGTTTAACCCCTAAACCGCCGCTCCCTGAACCCGCCGCAACCTATATTAAACCTATTAACCCCTATCCTGCCCCCCCTACACCGTCGCCACCTATAATAAATTTAATAACCCCTAATCTGCCCCCCCTACACCGTCGCCACCTATAATAAATTTATTAACCCCTAATCTGCCCCCCACTACACCGCCGCCACTGTAATAAAATTATTAACCCCTAAACCTAAGTCTAACCCTAACCCTAACGCCCCCCTAACTTAAATATTAATTAAATAAATCTAAATAAATTAACTCTTATTAACTAAATGAATCCTATTTAAAACTAAATACTTACCTTTAAAATAAACCCTAATATAGCTACAATATAAATAATAATTATATTCTAGCTATCTTAGGATTTATTTTTATTTTACAGGTACCTTTCAATTTATTTTAACCAGGTACAATAGCTATTAAATAGTTATTAACTATTTAATAGCTTACCTAGCTAAAATAAAGAGAAATGTACCTGTGAAATAAATCCTAACCTAAGTTACAATTACACCTAACACTACACTATACTTTAATAAATTATTCCTATTTAAAAATAAATACTTACCTGTAAAATAAACCCTAAGATAGCTACAATATAATTAATAATTATATTATAGCTATCTTAGGATTTATATTTATTTTACAGGTAACTTTGTATTTATTTTAGCTAGTTAGAATAGTTATTAAATAGTTATTAACTATTTAATAACTACCTAGCTAAAAGAAATACAAAATTACCTGTAAAATAAATCATAACTTAAGTTACAATTAAACCTAATACTACACTATCATTAAATTAATTAAATAAACTACCTACAAATAACTACAATTAAATAAACTAACTAAAGTACAAAAAATAAAAAAAGCTAAGTTACAAAAAATAAAAAAATAAGTTACAAACATGTTAAAAATATTACAACAATTTTAAGCTACTTACACCTAATCTAAGCCCCCTAATAAAATAACAACCCCCCCCAAAATAAAAAAATGCCCTACCCTATTCTAAATTAAATAAATTTCAAAGCTCTTTTACCTTACCAGCCCTTAAAAGGGCCATTTGTGGGGGCATGCCCCAAAGAAAACAGCTCTTTTGCCTGTAAAAGAAAAATACAACCCCCCCAACATTAAAACCCACCACCCACATACCCCTAATCTAACCCAAACCCCCCTTACAAAAACCTAACACTAATCCCCTGAAGATCATCCTACCTTTAGTTGTCTTCACTCAGCCGAGCCACAGATGGAACTGAAGAGGACATCCGGAGCGGAAGAAGTTAATCCTCCAAGCGGCGCTGAAGAAATCTTCCATCCGATGAAGTCATCATCCAGGCGGCGCTGAAGAAAAGTCTTCGATCCGGCCGATGTCATCTTCAAAGAGGCGCTGAAGAGGTCTTCTATCCGGGCGAAGTCATCTTCCAAGCCGGGTCTTGAATCTTCCTTCCGCCGACGCGGAACCACCTTCTTCACCGACGGACTACGACGAATGACGGCTCCTTTAAGGGACGTCATCCAAGATGGCGTCCCCTCAATTCCGATTGGCTGATAGGATTCTATCAGCCAATCGGAATTAAGGTAGGAAAATCTGATTGGCTGATGGAATCAGCCAATCAGATTCAAGTTCAATCCGATTGGCTGATCCAATCAGCCAATCAGATTGAGCTCGCATTCTATTGGCTGATCGGAACAGCCAATAGAATGCGAGCTCAATCTGATTGGCTGATTCCATCAGCCAATCAGATTTTTCCTACCTTAATTCCGATTGGCTGATAGAATCCTATCAGCCAATCGGAATTGAGGGGACGCCATCTTGGATGACGTCCCTTAAAGGAGCCGTCATTCGTCGTAGTCCGTCGGTGAAGAAGGTGGTTCCGTGTCGGCGGAAGGAAGATTCAAGACCCGGCTTGGAAGATGACTTCGCCCGGATAGAAGACCTCTTCAGCGCCTCTTTGAAGATGACATCGGCCGGATCGAAGACTTTTCTTCAGCGCCGCCTGGATGATGACTTCATCGGATGGAAGATTTCTTCAGCGCCGCTTGGAGGATTAACTTCTTCCGCTCCGGATGTCCTCTTCAGTTCCATCGGTGGCTCGGCTGAGTGAAGACAACTAAAGGTAGGATGATCTTCAGGGGATTAGTGTTAGGTTTTTGTAAGGGGGGTTTGGGTTAGATTAGGGGTATGTGAGTGGTGGGTTTTAATGTTGGGGGGGGGGTTGTATTTTTCTTTTACAGGCAAAAGAGCTGTTTTCTTTGGGGCATGCCCCCACAAATGGCCCTTTTAAGGGCTGGTAAGGTAAAAGAGCTTTGAAATTTATTTAATTTAGAATAGGGTAGGGCATTTTTTTATTTTGGGGGGGTTTGTTATTTTATTATTTTATTAGGGGGCTTAGATTAGGTGTAAGTAGCTTAAAATTGTTGTAATATTTTTAACATGTTTGTAACTTATTTTTTTATTTTTTGTAACTTAGCTTTTTTATTTTTTGTACTTTAGTTAGTTTATGTAATTGTATTTAATTGTAGTTATTTGTAGGTAGTTTATTTAATTAATTTAATGATAGTGTAGTATTAGGTTTAATTGTAACTTAAGTTATGATTTATTTTACAGGTAATTTTGTATTTCTTTTAGCTAGGTAGTTATTAAATAGTTAATAACTATTTAATAACTATTCTAACTAGCTAAAATAAATACAAAGTTACCTGTAAAATAAATATAAATCCTAAGATAGCTATAATATAATTATTAATTATATTGTAGCTATCTTAGGGTTTATTTTACAGGTAAGTATTTATTTTTAAATAGGAATAATTTATTAAAGTATAGTGTAGTGTTAGGTGTAATTGTAACTTAGGTTAGGATTTATTTCACAGGTACATTTCTCTTTATTTTAGCTAGGTAAGCTATTAAATAGTTAATAACTATTTAATAGTTATTGTACATGGTTAAAATAAATTGAAAGTTACCTGTAAAATAAATATAAATCCTAAGATAGCTAGAATATAATTATTATTTATATTGTAGCTATATTAGGGTTTATTTTAAAGGTAAGTATTTAGTTTTAAATAGGATTCATTTAGTTAATAAGAGTTAATTTATTTAGATTTATTTAATTAATATTTAAGTTAGGGGGGCGTTAGGGTTAGGGTTAGACTTAGGTTTAGGGGTTAATAATTTTATTACAGTGGCGGCGGCGTAGTGGGGGGCAGGATAGGGGTTAATAAATTTATTATAGGTGGCGACGGTGTAGGGGGGCCAGATTTGGGGTTAATAAATTTATTATAGGTGGCGACGGTGTAGGGGGGGCAGGATAGGGGTTAATACATTTAATATAGGTTGCGGCGGGTTCAGGGAGCGGCGGTTTAGGGGTTAATACATTTATTATAGTTGCGGTGGGCTCCGGGAGCGGCGGTTTAGGGGTTAATATGTATAGAGTAGCTTGCGGTGGGCTCCGGGAGCGGCGGTTTAGGGGGTAATAACTTTATTTAGTTGCGGCGGTGTAGGGGGGACAGATTAGTGGTGTTTAGACTCGGGGTACATGTTAGGGTGTTAGGTGTAGACAGCTCCCATAGAAATCAATGGGATGTCTGTCAGCAGCGAACTTGTACTTTCGCTATGGTCAGACTCCCATTGATTCCTATGGGATCCGCCGCCTCCAGGGGTGGCGGATTGAAAACCAGGTACGCTGGGCCGTAAAAGTGCCGAGCGTACCTGCTAGTTTTTTGATAACTAGCAAAAGTAGTGAGAATGTGCCGCACTTGTGTGCGGAACATCTGGAGTGACGTAAGAATCGATCTGTGTCGGACTGAGTCCGGCGGATCGATGCTTACGTCACAAAATTCTACTTTTGCCGGTCTCGAGCCTTTGATAACTAAGGCGTATCAGCCTCACCACAAATACGCTGCGGAATTCCAGCGTATTTGAGGTTGACGGCTTGATAACTAGGCCCCTCTGCCTGAAATTATAGAACACATCATAATTTCTGCTAGATACATCCTTTTCATATAAGCAGAAAGGCAATCTATTAGTGGCATTGTGAGAATCAATTTGGTACCAAATATGACAGGGTTGTCATATTTACCTTCATCTAATGTCATAACATGTTTTAAACACATATCTAAATTATACCCATGTCCCTTTATTGATCTTATCAGTTTCTGTGAAGAGGCACTATTCTGTGTCTCTAAAACACTTTTATGGCCTGAATGCACCAATACCTATATGATAACATTTATTCAAGTGGAACTCTGAAACAATTTATAATGGGGTCTGGTTTTATAAAAAAAAAAACATAAACACAGGACACAGTTCTTCTTGAAAAAAACAAATTTAGCACAGGCTAAAGAGAATTAACCCCTTGGCAGCTAAATCATGAGGTATTTGTGACACCTCCCCCAATAAGAGACGCAAAAGAGAGGTGGCCACAAGCCACTCCAGCTGCGTATCAAAGGGAGCGTCCCCTTGTAATGAGAACACCATTGCCAGACAAGTTGCACATAGCAGTTTTGCCATCATGATGCCCTCCATTTAAAAATGACACACTAGTTGCTCTACCCAGCTGATTTAATGTATTGCAGGGACCCTCCCATGCAGCCTGTAGCTTGTTCTGCCTCATGGGTGTTAGTACAAGAACATTTTGCCTCATCTCATATACTCCCTCTCTGGCAGTAAAATCGTGCAACTGTTTTTGTTGAAATATGGCATTGGCATCTCTGGGTTTTGCAGGTACCTCCCCCAATAAGGCTTGCATCTTGTCCCTGAATGGTACATTATATCCTGTTACAGAGGTGTCTGTGAAGCCTAGGGTCTTGCTACATATTGTGTGCTCTCTGAACATATTGTGTGCTGTCAGTTGCTGCTTAACTACCCAGGGCTCTTACCCTCCCACTGGAGTAAAATGCCTGTACCACACTTTGCTATGGTTGGTAGGGGTTGCCTAACTGCCCCCTCTTCTCCACTGTGGGTCCTAGCTGCTGAGCCTGCTGGGGACTCTGATGCTGCACACCTATCAGTGTATCTGCTGAATGACACTGTGGGGCTGTGTAAATGCACTTCTCTGTACTCCTCCCCCGTGTCTGCAGTCTGTGTCAGTCTCTGTTCCCTGGTCTGTTTATAGGTCACAGCTAAGGTTACTGGGGTCTCTGTCACCCACAATCTTTCACACTCACTCTGGGGGTCCCTCAAAGAGTATCCTCTACCCTCTTCCCTCGCACACTCTGGATTCTGGGGCGCTGCTGCTTCTGTCATAGAGTGGGCTACATTCTTCCCCTGCTCTCTCTCACAGTCAGTCTGCCACTTCACATCCTCACACAGAATTTGGGATCCTTCTGACACTGGTGCAGACAAGCACATATCTTCCTTCTGTCATTTATCCCATATATCCTGTCTTTCCACAGGGGACTCAATTGGTTCTGGCACAGACTGGCATACATCATCCAGCGGCTCAGTCACAGAGTCATTCTCTCCCCCCATATCCTCACTTCCTTCTATAGAATCCACTGATTCAATCACAGACAGACACTCACCACTCATCTGCCTCCTCTCACAGACAGTTTCTTCCTGTACAGTTAAACTCTGTTCAGGCACAGACAGACCCACACAGTATATCTGCCTTTCTCCCCCGTCAGTTTCACACTGTACAGTTAACTTTAATTCTGCAGATACTGCTGGTTCAATCACAGGAAGACACACACCATCTATCCTTCTTTCTCCCCAGTCAGTCTCTCCTCTTACAGGTTCACATCTCAGCACAGACACCCCCAGTTCAGGCACATCACTTTGCACACATGCATTCTGTCCTCCCTCTTGGTCAGAATGTCTCTGAGCATTTTTACACACAGCCTTTTCACATAAGGGTCAACAACTAATGTCACTAGGTCACATGTAGCATTGTCAGGCACATAACAAGATAATCTACCCAGATCAGTACCCAGTAAAACATCATTAGAAATATTTTAAGATACCCCCACATTTCTTAAACCTCTCCCCACTCCCCAATCAAGATATACCCGTGCCATAGGCACTGCAAGTTGCATTCCCCAAATCCCTTTAACAGCTACAGTCCTGCCAGGAATAATGTCCTTAGAGCTCACCAGCCCTGGACGCACAAGAGTCACTGCTGCACTTGTGTCCCGAAGCCCAAGTGTTAACTTACTTCTGACAAGCACAGTTTGCAAGTTCTCCTGGTTGCTTTCCTCTGGACGAGTAACAAACAAAACAGATGCTGGTACTTCTGAGGGATTAGCCCCTCCAGCTGATTGCACCAAGTTAATCTTCTCTGGGCAAGTGGAGCTGATGTGGTCCACTTTGTTGCAAGCAAAACACCTGCGGGTATCCCCCTGCCCAGGTGTAGCACTCGCTTCTCATTTCCCAGAGGGAGCAGACACATTAAACAAAGGCATAACAGGTTTTGTGAAGGGGGGTCATGCAGCAGCTCCTTTCCAGGTGGATTCCCCCTTAACAAAGGATTTTCTCCAATTCCCTGGTGACCTGTTGGCTGTGTTAAAATCGGCAAGTTCATCCGCTTCCAATGCTTTTTGGGGTTTACGATCCAAAAGCCATTCTTGGACTTCTGCTGGGCACAGCTGCATAAATTGCTCTTTCACCATCAGATCTTCCATATCTTCTATAGTGGCAATCTTTAGCCCTCTGATCCACTCTTTAAAGGCTGTCATCAGGTTTCCAACAGCTGCAGTATAGCTCTCTGACGTACCTTTCTGCAGAGAACGGAATTTCTTCCTGTACACCTCAGGAGTAAGATTATACCTCCTCTGCAGTGCAGCTTTAATGGCATCATAGTCCTGATCAAACTCTGGTGGTAGTTCAGCAAAAGCCTCCATTGCAGGAGCTTTCAGGCCAGGGGTAAGGTACTTGGCCCACTGATCCCTTGGCAGCTGGAACTGTCTGCAAACTTTCTCAAAGCTACGCAGGTCTACAACCACATCGCCATCTTTCTCCAGAGTGGGAACATTCTCTGCACGCACTCTGGTAACAGGTGGGTCTCTAGGTTCACTAACTACAGGTGAGACCATCCCTCTCTCCAACCGTACAAGCTGTAGCTGATACTCTCTCTCAGCCTGTCTCTCAGCTGCTTCCACAGCAGCGTGTCTCCCATAAAATTTTGCAATCAGCTCCATGTGCAAACTTGCATCCGCTGAGCCTATATGTTTCAGAACAGTTTGCAAATAACAGTCCAATGGATCCCCAGATCCTGATGAATCACTGCCCACAGCTGCAGACACCTCTCGCTTCAGCTGGTGTGGCCTGGCTGTTATCATATTCAGTAAAAAGTTGTATTAGTCCCTCCTTGTTCTTTCCACGAGATGGGATATCTCGCTCCTGGCATAGCAGCAGGTAAGGGATATCATTTTTTAAACCTTGTAGAACTAAAGGACACACCTGGCTTAGACCATTCCTTAGCAATCATATCAGAGACAGCATCAGGTATATGGAAAATCTCAGTTTTAAATACTGAATTTAAAAGATTACAAGGTCTATCATCAGAAGGTTTAGAACCTTTAACCCCTAAAGTGACCAAGACCTCCTTTAAAAGAGAATGAATGTGTTACATTTTAAATAAAAAGGAGGAATTATCAGGTTCTACATCAGATGAGGGAGACTCACTCTCAGAGGAAATCTCATCATTCGAAGATACTTGAGTATTTTTTAGATCAGGACATATATTACTTGAACTGAACTTTTTTGCTTATTTGAAGGTGGTAGAGCAACCAATGCCTTCATTATAGCGATGGTTATGAATTATTGCTGGAGGTACTCCATCTGCATCTACCTGTAAGGAACAGACAGTAGGTGTGTTAATACACATAGAAACATATTTAGATTGATAACTATGTGATAACAGATCTAAACATGAGCCACATAAATGAGCTTCAGTTGTTTTACAATAAGCACACTTGAAATTGGTAGAAAGGTGTTCAGGAGACTCAGTTCCTATGGTAAGTTTAGGGAAAGATTGGTGCTACTCCATTATGGCAAAAAACAAATTGATGCAAATAAGCACTATATTATTAACCCCTTAAAGCAAACTCTTTGAGAAAAAAAGAAAAATATGCCCCCTTTATATAGCATTGCATGGACATTAAAGCGCTAAGCAAATGCAGCCTAGATAAGCATTAACTATCAGCACGTGCAAAATATACTTAGCATTTTATAGTGAGAGATAACGCACCAGTATCCAATGTGCGCACATCCAAGAGGTGTGCGCTAATCTGAAATGCATATGATAACGTGCGGATGTGGACTAAAACGGCATATGTAAACTAATGCTCTGACGTGTGCTATTCCAAAGGATCAACTAACCTATCTATAAGGCTATAGTTAGACTTGTGCTAACCCGACGTGCATTGTACTTGGCTGCGCTAACCTGAAGTGCGCATTTAAGCATCACGCCCATGTGCAAATAGCAAGGTTAATAGTGAGTATCTGTCCCAGGGCCATATATACACATATACAGATCTATTTCAGATCTATTTCTGGAAGACCCCACATCTGTAGAATCTGACAAAATACATCTGGATGGAGAGACCACTCCCCTGGATGGAAGGTCTGACGGCTGAGATAATCCGCTTCCCAATTGTCTACACCTGGGATATGCACCGCAGAAATTAGACAAGAGCTGGATTCCGCCCAAGAAAGAAAGATACTTCTTTCATAGCTAGGGGACTGCGAGTGCCACCCTGATGATTCACATATGCCACAGTTGTGATATTGTCCGTCTGAAAACAAATGAATGGTTCACTCTTTAACAGAGGCCACACCTGAAGAGCCCTGAAAATAGCACAGAGTTAACCTCGCCTCTTGAGGTTTCCAAACCCCTTGTGCTGTCAGAGATCCCCAGACAGCTCCCCAACCTGAAAGACTTGCATCTGTTGTGATCACAGTCCAGGTAGGACAAACTAAAGAAGCCCCTTGAACTATACGATGGTGGTCTAACCACCAAGTCAGAGAGAGTTGAATGTTGGGATTTAAGTATATAATTTGTGATATCCGAGTATAATCCCTGCACTATTGATTCAGCATACAAAGCTGTAGAGGTCTCATATGAAAACGAGCAAAGGGGATTGCATCCGATGCTGCAGTCATGAGACCTAAAACTTTCATGCACATAGCCACAGAAGGGAATGATTGAGACAGAAGGTTTTGAGAAGCTGAAACCAATTTCATTTGTCTCTTTTCTGTTAAAGACAGAGTCATGGACACTGAATCTATCTGGAAACCTAAAAAGATGACCCTTGTCTGAGGAATCAAGAAACTCTTTGGTAAATTGATCCTCCAACCATGTCTTTGAAGAAACAAAACTAGTTGATTCGCGTGAAATTCGGCTAAATGTAAAGGCTGAGCTAGTACCACGTTATCGTCCAAATAAGGAAACACTGCAATACCCTGTTCTCTGATTACAGATAGAAGGGCACCAAGAACCTTTGAAAAGATCCTTGGAGCTGTTGCTAGGCCAAATGGAAGAGCGACAAATTGGTAATGCTTATCTAGAAAAGAGAATCGTGGTGGTCTGGATGAATCGGAATATGAAGATATGCATCCTGTAAATCTATCGTGGACAAAAGGCAAAATAGTCCTTATAGTCACCATCTTGAAAGTTAGGACTCGATTAAAAAACTCCTGATCCAGAACTGGCCTGAATTAATTTTCTTTCTTTGGGACAATGAATAGATTTTAATAAAACCCCAAACCCTGTTCCTGAAACGGAACTGGTATGATTACCCCTGAAAGCTCTAGATCTGAAACAGACTTCAGAAAAGCGTGAGCCGGATTTGCTGGAACGCGCGAGAGAATTTTTTTTCTCACAGGAGGTCTTACTCTAAATCCTATTCGATACCCTTGAGAGACAATACTCTGAATCCACTGATTTTGAACAGAATCTGCCCTAAGGTTTTGGAATAATTTCAATCTGCCCCCCCACCAGTTGAACTGCAGACTTGGGGGCTGGCTTTGGTTTCTTAAAAGGCTTGGATTTATTCCAACTTGAAGAAGGTTTCCAATTGGAATCAGTGTCTTTAGGGGAAGTATTGGTTTTCTGTTCCTTATTCTGTCGAAAAGAACGAAAACAATTAGAAGCTTTAGATTTACCCTTAGATCTTTTATCCTGAGGCAAAAAAACTCCCTTCCCCCCAGTGATGGTTGAAATAATTGAATCCAACTGAGAACCAAATAAATTGTTACCTTGGAAAGAAAGAGATAGTAATCTAGACTTAGATACCATGTCAGCATTCCAAGATTTGAGCCATAAAGCTCTTTTAGCTAAAATAGCTCAAGACATAGATTTAACATCAATTTTGATGATATCAAAAATAGCATCACAGATAAAATGATTAGCATGTTGAAGCAAAAGAACAATGCTAGACAAATCAGGATCTGTTTCCTGTTGCGCTAGGCTATCCAACCAAAAGGTTGATGCAGCCGCAACACCAGCCATAGAAATGGCAGGCCTGAGAATAGAGCCAGGATATAAATATGCTTTCCTTAGATAAGATTCAAGTTTCCTATCTAAAGGATCTTTAAAAGAAGTACTGTCTTCCATAGGAATAGTAGTACGTTTGGCAAGAGTAGAAATAGCCCCATCAACTTTGGGGACTTTTTCCCAAAACTCTAATCTAGCCACTGGCAAAGGGTACAACCTTTTAAACCTAGAAGAAGGAATGAAAGAAGTACCAGGCTTAATCCATTCATTAGCAATAACATCAGAAATAGCATCAAGAACTGGAAAAACCTTAGGAGTAACCACAGGAGGTTTATAAACAGAATTTAAACGTTTACTAGTTTTGATATCAAGAGGACTAGACTCCTCAATATCCAAAGTAACCAACACTTCTTTTAACAAGGAACGAATATACTCAATCTTGAAAAGATAAGTAGATGTGTCAGTGTCAATGTCTGAGGTAGGATCTTCTGAATCAGAGAGATCCTCATCAGAGGAGGATATTTCAGTATGTTGTCGGTCATTAGAAATTTCATCAATTTTATGAGAAGTTTTAAAAGACCTTTTACGTTTATTAGAAGGCGGGATAGCAGACAAAGCCTTTTGTATCGCATCAGCAATACAATTTTTCATATCAACAGGGATATCATGTACATTAGATGTTGAAAGAACAACAGAAACTGTACTAGTACTGATGGAAACGTTTTCTGCATGCAAAAGCTTATCATGACAACTGTTACATACTACAGCTGGAGATATAATCTCAGCTAACTTAGAACAGATACACTTAGCTTTGGTAGAACTGTGATCAGGCAGCAGGGTTCCAACAGTTGCTTCTGAGACAGGATCAGATTGAGACATCTTGCAAGATGTAAAAGAAAAAAACAACATTAAAGCAAAATTTTCAATTTCCTTATATGGCAGTTTCAGTAATGGGGAAAAATGCAAACAGCATAGCCCTTTGAGTATATAGAAGGCAAGAGGCATATAGGAAGTGGGGTGAAAAATAAACAAAATTTTTTGGCGCCAAGTATGACGCAAGGAGCAAAATTAAGTTGAAATTTTTTTTTGCCGCCAACATCCGGAAATGACTCAACTTGCGTTATAACAGACGCAACCTCGTGCAAGGAAACCTGGCATCATCTAAGACGCCAGAAATGGCGAACTTGCGTCATCTAAGACTTACCTTCGCGCCAAAAAAATTCTCGCGCCAAGAATGACACAATAAATAACAGCATTTTGCGACCTAGCGAGCCTAATTTTGCCAGCGAAATTTAAAGAAAAATAGTCAATTTGAAAAAAGGACTATACCCCAGGTAAGAAAAAAAAAAATTCCTAAAACATGCTTACCAAACTGAAACTGACAGTCTGCAAAAGGAAATACATAGACCTGGCTCATGGCAAAGACAAGTAAAATAACATAATTTATGTAAGAACTTACCTGATAAATTAATTTCTTTCATATTAACAAGAGTCCATGAGCTAGTGACGTATGGGATATACATTCCTACCAGGAGGGGCAAAGTTTCCCAAACCTTAAAATGCCTATAAATACACCCCTCACCACACCCACAAATCAGTTTAACGAATAGCCAAGAAGTGGGGTGATAAGAAAAAAAGTGCGAAGCATATAAAATAAGGAATTGGAATAATTGTGCTTTATACAAAAAAATCATAACCACCACAAAAAAGGGTGGGCCTCATGGACTCTTGTTAATATGAAAGAAATGAATTTATCAGGTAAGTTCTTACATAAATTATGTTTTCTTTCATGTAATTAACAAGAGTCCATGAGCAAGTGACGTATGGGATAATGACTACCCAAGATGTGGATCTTTCCACACAAGAGTCACTAGAGAGGGAGGGATAAAATAAAGACAGCCAATTCCTGCTGAAAATAATCCACACCCAAAATAAAGTTTAACAAAAAACATAAGCAGAAGATTCAAACTGAAACCGCTGCCTGAAGAACTTTTCTACCAAAAACTGCTTCAGAAGAAGAAAACACATCAAAATGGTAGAATTTAGTAAAAGTATGCAAAGAGGACCAAGTTGCTGCTTTGCAGATCTGGTCAACCGAAGCTTCATTCCTAAACGCCCAGGAAGTAGATACTGACCTAGTAGAATGAGCTGTAATTCTCTGAGGCGGAATTTTACCCGACTCAACATAGGCAAGATGAATTAAAGATTTCAACCAAGATGCCAAAGAAATGGCAGAAGCTTTCTGGCCTTTCCTAGAACCGGAAAAGATAACAAATAGACTAGAAGTCTTACGGAAAGATTTCGTAGCTTCAACATAATATTTCAAAGCTCTAACAACATCCAAAGAATGCAATGATTTCTCCTTAGAATTCTTAGGATTAGGACATAATGAAGGAACCACAATTTCTCTACTAATGTTGTTGGAATTCACAACTTTAGGTAAAAATTCAAAAGAAGTTCGCAACACCGCCTTATCCTGATGAAAAATCAGAAAAGGAGACTCACACGAAAGAGCAGATAATTCAGAAACTCTTCTAGCAGAAGAGATGGCCAAAAGGAACAAAACTTTCCAAGAAAGTAATTTAATGTCCAATGAATGCATAGGTTCAAACGGAGGAGCTTGAAGAGCTCCCAGAACCAAATTCAAACTCCAAGGAGGAGAAATTGACTTAATGACAGGTTTTATACGAACCAAAGCTTGTACAAAACAATGAATATCAGGAAGAATAGCAATCTTTCTGTGAAAAAGAACAGAAAGAGCGGAGATTTGTCCTTTCAAAGAACTTGCGGACAAACCCTTATCTAAACCATCCTGAAGAAACTGTAAAATTCTCGGTATTCTAAAAGAATGCCAAGAAAAATGATGAGAAAGACACCAAGAAATATAAGTCTTCCAGACTCTATAATATATCTCTCGAGATACAGATTTACGAGCCTGTAACATAGTATTAATCACGGAGTCAGAGAAACCTCTATGACCAAGAATCAAGCGTTCAATCTCCATACCTTTAAATTTAAGGATTTCAGATCCGGATGGAAAAAAGGACCTTGTGACAGAAGGTCTGGTCTTAACGGAAGAGTCCATGGTTGGCAAGATGCCATCCGGACAAGATCCGCATACCAAAACCTGTGAGGCCATGCCGGAGCTATTAGCAGAACAAACGAGCATTCCCTCAGAATCTTGGAGATTACTCTTGGAAGAAGAACTAGAGGCGGAAAGATATAGGCAGGATGATACTTCCAAGGAAGTGATAATGCATCCACTGCCTCCGCCTGAGGATCCCGGGATCTGGACAGATACCTGGGAAGTTTCTTGTTTAGATGAGAGGCCATCAGATCTATCTCTGGGAGCCCCCACATTTGAACAATCTGAAGAAATACCTCTGGGTGAAGAGACCATTCGCCCGGATGCAACGTTTGGCGACTGAGATAATCCGCTTCCCAATTGTCTACACCTGGGATATGAACCGCAGAGATTAGACAGGAGCTGGATTCTGCCCAAACCAAAATTTGAGATACTTCTTTCATAGCCAGAGGACTGTGAGTCCCTCCTTGATGATTGATGTATGCCACAGTTGTGACATTGTCTGTCTGAAAACAAATGAACGATTCTCTCTTCAGAAGAGGCCAAAACTGAAGAGCTCTGAAAACTGCACGGAGTTCCAAGATATTGATCGGTAATCTCACCTCCTGAGATTCCCAAACTCCTTGTGCCGTCAGAGATCCCCACACAGCTCCCCAACCTGTGAGACTTGCATCTGTTGAAATTACAGTCCAGGTCGGAAGAACAAAAGAAGCCCCCTGAATTAAACGCAGGTGATCTGTCCACCACGTTAGAGAGTGCCGAACAATCGGTTTTAAAGATATTAATTGATATATCTTCGTGTAATCCCTGCACCATTGGTTCAGCATACAGAGCTGAAGAGGTCGCATGTGAAAACGAGCAAAGGGGATCGCGTCCGATGCAGCAGTCATAAGACCTAGAATTTCCATGCATAAGGCTACCGAAGGGAATGATTGAGACTGAAGGTTTCGACAGGCTGTAATCAATTTTAGACGTCTCTTGTCTGTTAAAGACAGAGTCATGGACACTGAATCTATCTGGAAACCCAGAAAGGTTACCCTTGTTTGAGGAATCAAATAACTTTTTGGTAAATTGATCCTCCAACCATGATCTTGAAGAAACAACACAAGTCGATTCGTATGAGACTCTGCTAAATGTAAAGACTGAGCAAGTACCAAGATATCGTCCAAATAAGGAAATACCACAATACCCTGTTCTCTGATTACAGACAGAAGGGCACCGAGAATCTTTGTGAAAATTCTTGGAGCTGTAGCTAGGCCAAACGGCAGAGCCACAAATTGGTAATGCTTGTCTAGAAAAGAGAATCTCAGGAACTGATAATGATCTGGATGAATCGGAATATGCAGATATGCATCCTGTAAATCTATTGTGGACATATAATTCCCTTGCTGAACAAAAGGCAATATAGTCCTTACAGTTACCATCTTGAACGTTGGTATCCTTACATAACGATTCAATAATTTTAGATCCAGAACTGGTCTGAAGGAATTCTCCTTCTTTGGTACAATGAAGAGATTTGAATAAAACCCCATCCCCTGTTCCGGAACTGGAACTGGCATAATTACTCCAGCCAACTCTAGATCTGAAACACAATTCAGAAATGCTTGAGCTTTCACTGGATTTACTGGGACATGGGAAAGAAAAAATCTCTTTGCAGGAGGTCTCATCTTGAAACCAATTCTGTACCCTTCTGAAACAATGTTCTGAATCCAAAGATTGTGAACAGAATTGATCCAAATTTCTTTGAAAAAACGTAACCTGCCCCCTACCAGCTGAACTGGAATGAGGGCCGTACCTTCATGTGAACTTAGAAGCAGGCTTTGCCTTTCTAGCAGGCTTGGATTTATTCCAGACTGGAGATGGTTTCCAAACTGAAACTGCTCCTGAGGACGAAGGATCAGGCTTTTGTTCTTTGTTGAAACGAAAGGAACGAAAACGATTGTTAGCCCTTTTTTTACCTTTAGACTTTTTATCCTGTGGTAAAAAAGTTCCTTTCCCACCAGTAACAGTTGAAATAATAGAATCCAACTGAGAACCAAATAATTTGTTTCCCTGGAAAGAAATGGAAAGTAGAGTTGATTTAGAAGCCATATCAGCATTCCAGGTCTTAAGCCATAAAGCTCTTCTGGCTAAGATAGCCAGAGACATAAACCTAACATCAACTCTAATAATATCAAAAATGGCATCACAGATGAAATTATTAGCATGCTGGAGAAGAATAATAATATCATGAGAATCACGATTTGTTACTTGTTGCGCTAGAGTTTCCAACCAAAAAGTTGAAGCTGCAGCAACATCAGCCAATGATATAGCAGGTCTAAGAAGATTACCTGAACATAGATAAGCTTTTCTTAGAAAAGATTCAATTTTTCGATCTAGAGGATCCTTAAACGAGGTACCATCTGACGTAGGAATGGTAGTACGTTTAGCAAGGGTAGAAATAGCCCCATCAACTTTAGGGATTTTGTCCCAAAATTCTAACCTGTCAGGCGGAACAGGATATAATTGCTTAAAACGTTTAGAAGGAGTAAATGAATTACCCAATTTATCCCATTCCTTAGAAATTACTGCAGAAATAGCATTAGGAACAGGAAAGACTTCTGGAATAACCGCAGGAGCTTTAAAAACCTTATCCAAACGTATAGAATTAGTATCAAGAGGACTAGAATCCTCTATTTCTAAAGCAATTAGTACTTCTTTAAGTAAAGAGCGAATAAATTCCATCTTAAATAAATATGAAGATTTATCAGCATCAATCTCTGAGATAGAATCCTCTGAACCAGAAGAGTCCAAAGAATCAGAATGATGGTGTTCATTTAAAAATTCATCTGTAGAGAGAGAAGATTTAAAAAACTTTTTACGTTTACTAGAAGGAGAAATAACAGACAAAGCCTTCTTTATGGATTCAGAAACAAAATCTCTTATGTTATCAGGAACATTCTGTACCTTAGATGTTGAGGGAACTGCAACAGGCAATGGTACATCACTAAAGGAAATATTATCTGCTTTAACAAGTTTGTCATGACAATTATTACAAACAACAGCTGGAGGAATAGCTACCAAAAGTTTACAGCAGATACACTTAGCTTTGGTAGATCCAGCAGGCAGTGGTTTTCCTGTAGTATCTTCTGGCTCAGATGCAACGTGAGACATCTTGCAATATGTAAGAGAAAAAACAACATATAAAGCAAAATAGATCAAATTCCTTATAAGACAGTTTCAGGAATGGGAAAAAAATGCCAAACATCAAGCTTCTAGCAACCAGAAGCAAATGAAAAATGAGACTGAAATAATGTGGAGACAAAAGCGACGCCCATATTTTTTGGCGCCAAATAAGACGCCCACATTATTTGGCGCCTAAATGCTTTTGGCGCCAAAAATGACGCCACATCCGGAACGCCGACATTTTTGGCGCAAAATAACGTCAAAAATGACGCAACTTCCGGCGACACGTATGACGCCGGAAACGAAAAGAATTTTTGCGCCAAAAAAGTCCGCGCCAAGAATGACGCAATAAAATGAAGCATTTTCAGCCCCCGCGAGCCTAACAGCCCACAGGGAAAAAAGTCAAATTTTTTGAGGTAAGAAAAAATATGATAATTTAAAGCATAATCCCAAATATGAAACTGACTGTCTGGAAATAAGGAAAGTTGAACATTCTGAGTCAAGGCAAATAAATGTTTGAATACATATATTTAGAACTTTATAAATAAAGTGCCCAACCATAGCTTAGAGTGTCACAGAAAATAAGACTTACTTACCCCAGGACACTCATCTACATGTTTGTAGAAAGCCAAACCAGTACTGAAACGAGAATCAGTAGAGGAAATGGTAAATATAAGAGTATATCGTCGATCTGAAAAGGGAGGTAAGAGATGAATCTCTACGACCGATAACAGAGAACCTTATGAAATAGATCCCATAGAAGGAGATCACTGCATTCAATAGGCAATACTCTCTTCACATCCCTCTGACATTCACTGCACGCTGAGAGGAAAACCGGGCTCCAACTTGCTGCGGAGCGCATATCAACGTAGAATCTAGCACAAACTTACTTCACCACCTCCCTTGGAGGCAAAGTTTGTAAAACTGATTTGTGGGTGTGGTGAGGGGTGTATTTATAGGCATTTTAAGGTTTGGGAAACTTTGCCCCTCCTGGTAGGAATGTATATCCCATACGTCACTAGCTCATGGACTCTTGTTAATTACATGAAAGAAACATATATTTAAAACTTTATATTAATACATAAAGTGCCAAACCATAGCTGAGAGTGTCTTACTGAATGAAAAAATACCGAAAGACACCCATCCACATATAGCAGATAGTCAAACCAGTACTGAAAAAGTATCAGCAGAGGTAATGGTATATAAGAGTATATCGTCGATCTGAAAAGGGAGGTAGGAGATGAATCCCTAAGACCGATAACAGAGAACCTTAGAACCTTTGAAAAGATTTCCTGCAAGGAAAACCATAAAATCAAAAGGCAATACTCCCTTCACATCCCTCTGACAAACACTGTTCTCTGAGAGGAATTGGGCTTCAGAATTCTTAGAAGCGCTTATCACAGAAGAAATTATAAAGTACAAAAACCCCCCACTAAATTACAAAAAAAAACAAACACTAAATTACAAAAAATAAAAAAATATTACAAGAATTTTAAACTAATTACACCTAATCTAAGCCCCCTAATAAAATAACAAAGCCCCCCAAAATAAAAAAAATGCCCTACCCTATACTAAATTACAAAAGTTAACAGCTCTATTACCTTACCAGCCCTGAACAGGGCCCTTTGCGGGGCATGCCCCAAAGAAAACAGCTCTTTTGCCTGTAAAAAAAAAACACAATCCCCCCCCCACATTACAACCCACCACCCACATACCCCTACTCTAACCCAAACCCCCCTTAAATAAACCTAACACTATCCCCCTGAAGATCTCCCTACCTTGAGTCGTGTTCACCCAGCCGGGCCGAAGTCTTCATCCGATGGGGCAGAAGAGGACATCCAGACCGGCAGAAGTCTTCATCCAAGCGGGGCAAGAAGAGGTCTTCCATCCATCATACAAGTACCAAAATACAAACAAACACTAAATTACCAAAAATAATAAAATATTACAATAATTTTAAACTAATTACACCTAATCTAAGCCCCCGACTAGCTATTAATATAGCTTCAATATAACTAATAGTTACATTGTAGCTATTTTAGGATTTATATTTATTTTACAGGCAACTTTGTATTTATTTTAACTAGGTACAATAGCTATTAAATAGTTAATAACTATTTAATAACTACCTAGCTAAAATAAATACAAATTTACCTGTAAAATAAATCATAACCTAAGTTACAATTACACCTAACACTACACTATCATTAAATTAACTAAATAAATGAATCCTATATAAAACTAAAGACTTACCTGTAAAATAAACCCTAATATAGCTGCAATATAACTAATAGTTACATTGTAGCTATTTTAGCATTTATATTTATTGTACAGGCAACTTTGTATTTATTTTAACTAGGTTCAATAGCTATTAAATAGATATTGACTATTTAATAGCTACCTAGTTAAAATAATTACAAAATTACCTGTAAAATAAATCCTAACCTAAGTTACAATTAAACCTAACACTACACTATCATTAAATAAATTAACTACAAGTACCTACAATTAAATACAATTAAAAAAACTAAACTAAAGTACAAAAACCCCCCCACTAAATTACAAAAAATAAAAAAATATTACAAGAATTTTAAACTAATTACACCTAATCTAAGCCCCCTAATAAAATAACAAAGCCCCCCAAAATAAAAAAAAATGCCCTACCCTATACTAAATTACAAAAGTAATCAGCTCTATTACCTTACCAGCCCTGAACAGGGCCTTTTGCGGGGCATGCCCCAAAGAAAACAGCTCTTTTGCCTGTAAAAAAAAACACAATACCCCCCCCCACATTACAACCCACCACCCACATACCCCTACTCTAACCCAAACCCCCCTTAAATAAACCTAACACTACCCCCCTGAAGATCTCTCTACCGTGTCTTCACCCAGCGGGCCGAAGTCTTCATCCGATCGGGCAGAAGAGGACATCCAGACCGGCAGAAGTCTTCATCCAAGCGGGGCAAGAAGAGGTCTTCAATCCATCAGAAGTCTTGATCCAGGCGGCATCTTCTCTGTTCATCCATCCGGAGCGGAGCGGTAGCATCCTGAAGACATCCCACGCAGAGCATCCTCTTCTTTCTTGATCCGACGACTAGGTGACTGTACCTTTAAGTGACGTCATCCAAGATGGCGTCCCTTGAATTCCGATTGGCTGATAGGATTCTATCAGCCAATCGGAATTAAGGTAGGAAAAATCTGATTGGCTGATTCAATCAGCCAATCAGATTCAAGTTCAATCCGATTGGCTGATCCAATCAGCCAATCAGATTGAGCTCGCATTCTATTGGCTGATCGGAACAGCCAATAGAATGCGAGGTCAATCTGATTGGCTGATTCCATCAGCCAATCGGATTGAACTTGAATCTGATTGGCTGATTGAATCAGCCAATCAGATTTTTCCTACCTTAATTCCGATTGGCTGATAGAATCCTATCAGCCAATCGGAATTCAAGGGACGCCATCTTGGATGACGTCACTTAAAGGTACAGTCACCTAGTCGTCGGATCAAGAAAGAAGAGGATGCTCTGCGTGGGATGTCTTCAGGATGCTGCCGCTCCGCTCCCGATGGATGAACAGAGAAGATGCCGCCTGGATCAAGACTTCTGATGGATGGAAGACCTCTTCTTGCCCCGCTTGGATGAAGACTTCTGCCGGTCTGGATGTCCTCTTCTGCCCGATCGGATGAAGACTTCGGCCCGCTGGGTGAAGACACGGTAGAGAGATCTTCAGGGGGGTAGTGTTAGGTTTATTTAAGGGGGGTTTGGGTTAGAGTAGGGGTATGTGGGTGGTGGGTTGTAATGTGGGGGGGGGTATTGTGTTTTTTTTTACAGGCAAAAGAGCTGTTTTCTTTGGGGCATGCCCCGCAAAAGGCCCTGTTCAGGGCTGGTAAGGTAATAGAGCTGATTACTTTTGTAATTTAGTATAGGGTAGGGCATTTTTTTTATTTTGGGGGGCTTTGTTATTTTATTAGGGGGCTTAGATTAGGTGTAATTAGTTTAAAATTCTTGTAATTTTTTTTATTTTTTGTAATTTAGTGTTTGTTTTTTTTGTACTTTAGTTTAGTTTATTTCATTGTATTTAATTGTAGGTACTTGTAGTTAATTTATTTAATGATAGTGTAGTGTTAGGTTTAATAGTAACTTAGGTTAGGATTTATTTTACAGGTAATTTTGTAATTATTTTAACTAGGTAGCTATTAAACAGTAAATATCTATTTAATAGCTATTGTACCTAGTTAAAATAAATACAAAGTTGCCTGTAAAATAAATATAAATGCTAAAATAGCTACAATGTAACTATTAGTTATATTGTAGCTATATTAGGGTTTATTTTACAGGTAAGTATTTAGTTTTATATAGGATTCATTTATTTAGTTAATTTAATGACAGTGTAGTGTTAGGTGTAATTGTAACTTAGGTTAGGGTTTATTTTACAGGTAAATTTGTATTTATTTTAGCTAGGTAGTTATTAAATAGTTATTAACTATTTAATAGCTATTGTACCTAGTTAAAATAAATACAAAGTTGCCTGTAAAATAAATATAAATCCTAAAATAGCTACAATGTAACTATTAGTTATATTGTAGCTATATTAATAGCTAGTAGGGGGCTTAGATTAGGTGTAATTAGTTTAAAATTATTGTAATATTTTATTATTTTTGCTAATTTAGTGTTTGTTTGTTTTTTTGTACTTTTCTGATGGATGGAAGACCTCTTCTTGCCCCGCTTGGATGAAGACTTCTGCCGGTCTGGATGTCCTCTTCTGCCCCATCGGATGAAGACTTCGGCCCGGCTGGGTGAACACGACTCAAGGTAGGGAGATCTTCAGGGGGGTAGTGTTAGGTTTATTTAAGGGGGGTTTGGGTTAGAGTAGGGGTATGTGGGTGGTGGGTTGTAATGTGGGGGGGGGGATTGTGTTTTTTTTTTACAGGCAAAAGAGCTGTTTTCTTTGGGGCATGCCCCGCAAAGGGCCCTGTTCAGGGCTGGTAAGGTAATAGAGCTGTTAACTTTTGTAATTTAGTATAGGTTAGGGCATTTTTTTTATTTTGTGGGGCTTTGTTATTTTATTAGGGGGCTTAGATTAGGTGTAATTAGTTTAAAATTCTTGTAATATTTTTTTATTTTTTGTAATTTAGTGGGGGGGGGTTTGTACTTTAGTTTAGTTTTTTTAATTGTATTTAATTGTAGGTACTTGTAGTTAATTTATTTAATGATAGTGTAGTGTTAGGTTTAATTGTAACTTAGGTTAGGATTTATTTTACAGGTAATTTTGTAATTATTTTAACTAGGTAGCTATTAAATAGTCAATATCTATTTAATAGCTATTGAACCTAGTTAAAATGAATACAAAGTTGCCTGTACAATAAATATAAATGCTAAAATAGCTACAATGTAACTATTAGTTATATTGCAGCTATATTAGGGTTTATTTTACAGGTAAGTCTTTAGTTTTATATAGGATTCATTTATTTAGTTAATTTAATGATAGTGTAGTGTTAGGTGTAATTGTAACTTAGGTTATGATTTATTTTACAGGTAAATTTGTATTTATTTTAGCTAGGTAGTTATTAAATAGTTATTAACTATTTAATAACTATTGTACCTAGTTAAAATAAATACAAAGTTGCCTGTAAAATACATATAAATCCTAAAATAGCTACAATGTAACTATTAGTTATATTGAAGCTATATTAATAGCTAGTAGGGGGCTTAGATTAGGTGTAATTAGTTTAAAATTATTGTAATATTTTATTATTTTTGGTAATTTAGTGTTTGTTTGTATTTTGGTACTTGTATGATGGATGGAAGACCTCTTCTTGCCCCGCTTGGATGAAGACTTCTGCCGGTGTGGATGTCCTCTTCTGCCCCATCGGATGAAGACTTCGGCCCGGCTGGGTGAACACGACTCAAGGTAGGGAGATCTTCAGGGGGGTAGTGTTAGGTTTATTTAAGGGGGGTTTGGGTTAGAGTAGGGGTATGTGGGTGGTGGGTTGTAATGTGGGGGGGGGGATTGTGTTTTTTTTTTACAGGCAAAAGAGCTGTTTTCTTTGGGGCATGCCCCGCAAAGGGCCCTGTTCAGGGCTGGTAAGGTAATAGAGCTGTTAACTTTTGTAATTTAGTATAGGGTAGGGCATTTTTTTTTATTTTGGGGGGCTTTGTTATTTTATTAGGGGGCTTAGATTAGGTGCAATTAGTTTAAAATTCTTGTAATATTTTTTTATTTTTTGTAATTTAGTGGTTTTTTATTTTTTGTAATTTAGTGGGGGGGTTTTGTACTTTAGTTTATTTAATTGTAGATAATTGTAGGTACTTGTAGTTAATTTATTTAATGATAGTGTAGTGTTAGGTTTTATTGTAACTTAGGTTAGGATTTATTTTACAGGTAATTTTGTAATTATTTTAACTAGGTAGCTATTAATTAGTCAATAACTATTTAATAGCTATTGTACCTAGTTAAAATAAATACAAAGTTGCCTGTAAAATAAATATAAATGCTAAAATAGCTACAATGTAACTATTAGTTATATTGCAGCTATATTAGGGTTTATTTTACAGGTAAGTATTTAGTTTTAAATATGAGTCATTTATTTAATTAATTAAATGACAGTGTAGTGTTAGGTGTAATTGTAACTTAGGTTAGGATTTATTTTACAGGTAAATTTGTATTTATTTTAGCTAGGTAGTTATTAATTAGTTATTAACTATTTAATAACTATTGTACCTAGTTAAAATAAATACAAAGTTGCCTGTAAAATAAAAATAAATCCTAAAATAGCTACAATGTAACTATTAGTTATATTGCAGCTATCTTAGGGTTTATTTTACAGGTAAGTCTTTAGTTTTAAATAGGATTAATTTATTTAACTATAGTAAATTTATTTCGTTTTATTTAAATTATATTTAAGTTAGGGGGTGTTAGTGTTAGGGTTAGACTTAGGTTTAGGGGTTAATAACCTTATTATAGTAGCGGCGACGTTGGGGGCGGGAGATTAGGGGTTAATAATTGTAGGTAGGTGGCGGCGATGTTAGGGAGGGCAGATTAGGGGTTAATAAAATGTATTATAGTGTTTGCGAGGCGGGAGTGCGGCGGTTTAGGGGTTAATACATTTATTATAGTGGCGGCGATTTGCGGTCGGCAGATTAGGGGTTAATACTTGTAGTTAGATTGTGGCGACGTTGGGGGGGGCAGATTAGGGGTTAATAACTATAATGTAGGGGTCGGCGGTGTTAGGGACAGCAGATTAGGGGTTAATAGCTATAATGTAGGCGGCGGCGATATTCGGTCGGCAGATTAGGGGTTAATACTTGTAGTTAGATTGTGGCGACGTTGGGGGGGGCAGATTAGGGGTTAATAACTATAATGTAGGGGTCGGCGGTGTTAGGGACAGCAGATTAGGGGTTAATAGCTATAATGTAGGCGGCGGCGATATCGGGTCGGCAGATTAGGGGTTAATACTTGTAGTTAGATTGCGGCGACGTTGGGGGGGGGCAGATTAGGGGTTAATAACTATAATGTAGGGGTCGGCGGTGTTAGGGACAGCAGATTAGGGGTTAATAGTTATAATGTAGGTGGCGGCGATATCGGGTCGGCAGATTAGGGGTTAATACTTGTAGTTAGATTGCGGCGACGTTGGGGGGGGCAGATTAGGGGTTAATAACTATAATGTAGGGGTCGGCGGTGTTAGGGACAGCAGATTAGGGGTTAATAGTTATAATGTAGGTGGCGGCGATATTCGGTCGGCAGATTAGGGGTTAATAAAATAATGCAGGTGTCAGCGATAGCGGGGGCGGCAGATTAGGGGTTAATAAATGTTAGATTAGGGGTGTTTAGAGACTCGGGGTACATGTTAGGGTGTTAGGTGCAGACTTAGTGTTTCCCCATAGGAAACAATGGGGCTGCGGTGTTAGTTTTTTTTCAGCCGAAACTCCCATTGTTTCCTATGGGGAAATGCCGAATTTTAACGAGCTAATTCGGATTTATTCGGAGATACGGCAGCTATTTCGGATTCATTCGGTAGATTCTGAAGTATTTTAATTCGGAAATCCGAATCGATCCGAATCTCCGAATTTACCGAATTTCCGAATTAATCCGAAACGAACCGCACATGTCTAGAAACTTTACATTTACTGAATTTAATAAGAAGCAATTATGCATTATATATAATTCATAATATTTCCACTCCAACTTGGAGGTGAATGACATTCTTTCCCAAGTTGCCAGTGCCTAACAAACCATATCTAGTGCGAATTAATGAGGCATTATTTCTAGAGCTCTGATCTAATTAGCATAAGAAGATATTCTATACCTTTTATAAGGTGCAGTTATAAAAGCAAATCAGGAAGGGAAGGGAGACCTTATATTCTTAGAGTCTTCTGAAAAATAGTCTCTTATTATTTTAGAAAACTTAGGAGATTTTTTTTTAAACATCTATTCTATTATTATTACGGTATACCTATCAGTGGTCTTGTTTACATAGCCCTAAATACAAATATATCTTATCATGGAGATTTAGATATCTACTCTGGTGTTACCTAGGTGCATTTTATAAGGGCAAAGCCCATACAGTTTCAATAATTATCCTCTCTTCTTTACTTCCACGGCTGGACATCTCACATAATCAATAAAATCACCCCTATATAAGCACTCCTCCCCCCCCTTCCCCTCTTTTGTTTTCCCCTTCTCCCCCACTTGTCCAGCACTTGTTCACGCCTATCCTCACTTCTCTAATTGGAGGTTTATACTACCGCCCTAAAACTTCACAACCTCACGTTTTTCTCCCTATAGTGCACTTCACCACCATCCATCTCCCATCACGGTGATAAATTCTACTTTTTTGTTTTTTTTGGCACATGGATAAATTTCTACACACCACGCACAAGACCCCCTCTCCAGCCATGGCAGCCAGACAGGAGTAGTAAACTGAAGAACACACAAGAAACTACCACTGATATACAACCAATTTTTGCAAATATACAAGAAGCAACAAGCATTCAAAGTCTGGTTACCAGCATTTCGGATGTTCTCTCTCCTAAATTTGATGCCCTTAAAATTGAACTCAGGCAAGATATTCTTTCCTTAACACAGGAAGTTCGGCAGTTTTCAAGTAGACTACAGGAAGTCGAACAAAGGGTATCAGATCTGGAAGACCTAACAACTGCACATAGCTCTAAACTTGAAACTGCAAATACTAACATACAAAAAATTCAAAACAAATTAGAAGATTTAGAGAACTGTTCCAGAAGGAACAACATAAGAATCATAGGTCTTCCAGAGGAACAACAAAATGAAAATCTTATATCCTTTATCTAAGATTCGCTACCCAGAATCTTGAAAATACCATCTACACATCAACCCATCTTAGTTGAGAGAGCACACAGACTTGGTCACCCCCGTATAGATAACAAATGCAGGAACAGACCCAGACAGGTTATAGCAAAGCTACTAAATTATCAGGACAAACTTACTTTATTTCAGTACTATCGTAGACAGCAGCCGATTAATTTTGAAGGGGCTACAATTCTTATGTTTCACGATTTCTCAGCCGATACAGCAGCAAAAAGACGGAAGCTCGCTCCCATCTGTTCCAAATTTATACAAAAAGGTTATCGAGCAACGATAATATACCCCTATAAACTTAAGGTTATAGTGCAAGAAACACTGCATTGGTTCGAAGAAACTTTTCTTAAAACACTTGATCCGTTAGTTAATTAATAGAATATAGGAATATACCAAAATGTGAAAGTTAATAAAAGAATGCTTTGAAATGCAGGTCCTTATTAGGGAAGACCCCTGTCTCCAGATAGACAAGGGTCATGGGATTCAATCTCTCCACGTGTGGGGTAATTTTAAACAAATTTTCCTCTTTTTTTTTTTTTCTCCTCTTCCCTCCCTCCCTCCCCTTTTTTTCCCCTTTTTTATAAATGGAGCAGACTGATAAATGTAAAATAGTGTCTTGGAATGTAGGAGGGATTTCTACACCTATTAAATGAAAAGCAATTCTTACACAATTACGGAAATCCCAAACCGATATTGGTTTCATCCAAGAAACCCATTTAACTGCAGAGGAATCTCTAAAATTAAAAACATCTTGGGTTAAGGAAGTATATTTTGCTGCTGGTGTTAAGAGAAAGAGGGGAGTAGCAATACTAATAGGGAAAAAGATTAATTCTGAAGTAGTCCACTCTGAGACCGACCCAGGGGGGAGATATGTCCTATTAAACATAAAGATTGCTCAGAGGATGTATACGCTTTGCAATACATATGGCCCAAATGTGCTCGACTTAGAGTATTGGAATAGTCTTCAGTCGAAGCTTTTATCTTATGCAGAAGGTCTTTGATCGTCGGCGGCAATTTCAATATGGCACCTCAATGCCCATTAGATAGGCTAAGACAAGATACTAAACACCCGAAACAAAAAAAAGATAATCTAGAATCTAAGATGTATAAAAGAATTATGCAAAACCTAGCTCTATGTGACATATGGAAGAATCAGAATCCATCTGCTCAGATGTTTACTTGCCTCTCCAAGGCTCATAAAACACTCTCCAGAATCAATATATTTTTGATCGATGAGCGTATACCAACAACAAGGGTTAAATCTGCAATAATGCCAATCCTAATTTCAGATCATGCACCTATTTCTCTTGAGCTCCAACCAGTTCATTCTCACTCTACTCCAGCACGTTTCTTTTTTCCTTACTTCCTAGCATCTGATTCAAAATTTAAAAATCGGCTCTTAAATAAATATAAAGAATATGCACATTTCAATAGAGAACATTTGAAAAGCCCCGAAATATTCTGGGAGACTGCGAAAGCAGTGATGAGGGGGGAAATTATTGCATATAACGCTGCTTTACTTAAAAAAATTAGATTAAGAGAAAAAGAATCATGTAAATTCTTGCTCAACTCTTATAATCATTATTTACTTGATAAAACCCCTCTCAACTGGGCAAAATACGTACGAGCAAAAAATGAGAGGGACACCTTTGTCTTATCTCAAGAAACACAAAAAGAGCTGAAAATCAAGGCCAGAATGTACAGATTTGGCAACAAGTCTGGTAGAATGTTGGCCAAATTAGTTAAAAATGAAAAAAACAATCAAATATAGATAAACTTCAGCACAAAGGGGAATATCTCTTCAAACCTGACAATATTCTTGACGCATTTCATGAATACTACAAGGAGCTTTATACGTTCAAAGCTAGCGACGCAAAGGAATCTATTGACTTCTGGAGTGGAATCAGGCATCCTACATTGGCCCCAGAAGCTTCTAAAAGTCTCAATGCCCCTGTCACTGTGGAAGAGATTGAAAAAAATAATATCTAAATTGCCCTTAAATAAAGCAGCCGGCCCTGATGGTCTTCCTAGTGAATTCTATAAAATTGTGTCTAGCGAAGCTATTTCACATCTTTGTACTCTTTTCAATAGTTTTTTACAGACGGCAAATCAATTCCGCCCTCTTTTTCGCATTCCTATACAACTTTGATACTGAAAGGAGGTAAAGATCCCTCTTGCAAGGAGTCTTATAGACCAATAGCCCTTCTGAATGCCAATTACAACATTTTAACTGCAATTTTGGCATCCAGATTACAAGAGGCACTTGCAGAAATTATCCATACTGATCAATCTGGGTTCCTAAATAATAGGAACTCTGCTGCAAAAATCAGAGAAGTTCTGGTGGTGACAGAATACTATGAGGCAGTGTCTGGAGTGGATAACGGGGGAGAGGGCATACATGAACTGGCTATTATATCCATCGATGCCGAAAAGGCTTTCGACTCAATCATTCACGAGCATATTAACTCTTCATTATATAATTTCGGTATCATGGGTAAGTTTATGGACTTCAAAGGAAATCTTTATAGCCAACCCTCTACAAAATTGATAGTAAATAACAAAATTTCTCCTCTTATTTTACTAGGTAGAGGGACGCGTCAGGGCTGCCCTCTCTCCCTGCTCCTTTTCAACATCGCCATCGAGCCCGTGGCAATTAAAATAAGACACTGTCTAGATGGTATTAAAATTCATAACCATGAAATAAAAATTGGGCTCTATGCAGATGACTTGCTTTTGTACCTGGCAAACACCAAATTAAACATGCTGAAGCTTTTTCATATAATGGATCACTTTGGTCCCTTCTCTGGATACAAAGTGAACATGACAAAATCCGAAATATTCTGGCTTAGGAAGAATAAAAACTCCATATCAAACATCCCTTTCCGGCAGGTTACGGAATCCTTTAAGTATTTAGGGATTCATATTCCGGTTAAAACTGCAGATTTGTACAATCTTAATATTCCCCCAGTGCTGAAAGTGATTAAAGAAAAACTTAAGAATTGGCAAAACCTGCCACTTTCACTATCTGGCCGGATTGCTTTATTTAAAATGGCTCTTCTTCCGAAACTGCTATACATCCTTCAGAACACACCAATAATGCTATTAGGAAAAGACATCCGCTTTGGCAGGGGAAAAGATCAAAAATCTCCCTCATGAAACTTTCAGTACCAAGAGAATGTGGAGGATTGGCTTTGCCTGATATAAGGTTTTATAACCTCTGCTTCCTTGCGCGTATAGTTACAGACTGGGTCTTGCTTAACAATTATGTTTTAAATAATGAATTAGAATCTAATGTTTGTTACCCATATTTATTACCTGCACTAATCCATCTAGAGCCAAAAGATATCCCGACAGAAATCAAGAAGCTTAAAACAATTTCCAACCCGCTCAAAGCGTGGCAAAAAATATCAAAGCTCCTGTCAATTAATAGAAAAGTCTCTCCCTATCTTCCGATATCAGGAAATCCTATGTTCCAAGCAGGCATTCAATCTGGGGTCTTTAGGAGGTGGCATACTGTCGGCCTAAACAAGGTACACCAAATAATAGATAAAGAGCAACAGTGTATCAAATCATTCCAGGAACTAAAAATAGAATACAACCTACCAAACAAGGACTTCTTTGCCTACTTGCAATTAAGACATTTTGGGTTGGAATTAGTTAAAGAAGAAGGCTGGATCTGGGGGTTGGGTAAACTGGAAGACTGGCTGGTTCTAATTAGGAGTGGGCGTATGTCCATTACACCATGTTATCATTTTCTAGGTCTAACCAAAGGTGCCTCTGTATTATCACAACTGACCCTGCACTGGAATACACTAATCACTCAGAGCAATATAGACTCACAAACTCTCCAACTTTAAAATTAAAAAGGTTGTTCAGAATACACTTTCTGCCACATGGCGAGAGGCCCATCTCAAACTTCTCCAAAGGGCATATTTCACCCCCGAGAAAGGCTATAGGTGTGCCAATTTAGGGTTCAATAAATGTCCTAAATGCTCATATCTTGCAGCTGATTTTTTACATATGTTATGGTACTATCCAAAAATCAGGAATCTCTGGCTCAGAGTGGAATACTGGTTAAAAAATGTATTAAAAATAGCCCCTCTCTCTCTGACACTATATCAAATAATACTCTGCTTAAAGAAAGAGCCTGTCAAACAAAACAGTGAAAGAGTTGTAATCTCTAATATTCTTGCCACTAGATATTTAATTTGTAAAAAATGGAATAATTGGTCAATTCCAAGTCTCTCTGAAGTTAAAAACTGCATGAAAAAACAATGCATATTAGAACAAAGGGACACGAATATAGATAACGAACATGACATTAAAAGGTTCTTCGATAGTTGGGCAGTATTCCTAAAAATATTTTCTTCTACAGAAATAAATCATATAATCTTTCCTTTTCAAAACACAGAAATAGTTTTGCTAGGAAATTGGTAGGCATCAGGAGGGAGGGGTGGGGGAGCGGGAGGGAAAAAGTTTTTTTCTCATTTTTTCCCTCTTCCCCTTTAATTTTTTTTTTTTCCCTTTTTTTTGTTTTGTTTGTAGGTCAATGGTAGGGCTTGTTTTCTCCACACGTGGGGGGAGGGAAGGGATTGAAAAACAGAATTTATGCTTACCTGATAAATTACTTTCTCCAACGGTGTGTCCGGTCCACGGCGTCATCCTTACTTGTGGGAATATCTCTTCCCCAACAGGAAATGGCAAAGAGCCCAGCAAAAGCTGTCCATATAGTCCCTCCTAGGCTCCGCCCACCCCAGTCATTCGACCGACGGACAGGAGGAAAAAAACAGGAGAAACTATAGGGTGCCGTGGTGACTGTAGTTAGAGAAAATAATTAATCAAACCTGATTCAAAAAAACCAGGGCGGGCCGTGGACCGGACACACCGTTGGAGAAAGTAATTTATCAGGTAAGCATAAATTCTGTTTTCTCCAACATTGGTGTGTCCGGTCCACGGCGTCATCCTTACTTGTGGGAACCAATACCAAAGCTTTAGGACACGGATGAAGGGAGGGAGCAAATCAGGTTACCTAAACAGAAGGCACCACGGCTTGCAAAACCTTTCTCCCAAAAATAGCCTCCGAAGAAGCAAAAGTATCAAATTTGTAAAATTTGGCAAAAGTGTGCAGGGAAGACCAAGTCGCTGCCTTACATATCTGATCAACAGAAGCCTCGTTCTTGAAGGCCCATGTGGAAGCCACAGCTCTAGTAGAGTGTGCTGTGATTCTTTCAGGAGGCTGCCGTCCGGCAGTCTCGTAAGCCAATCGGATGATGCTTTTAAGCCAAAAGGAAAGAGAGGTAGAAGTCGATTTTTGACCTCTCCTTTTACCAGAATAGACGACAAACAGAGAAGATGTTTGTCTGAACTCTTTTGTAGCTTCTAAATAGAATTTTAGAGCACGGACTACATCTAAATTGTGTAACAAACGTTCCTTCTTTGAAACTGGATTCGGACACAAAGAAGGTACAACTATCTCCTGGTTAATATTTTTGTTGGAAACAACCTTTGGAAGAAAACCAGGCTTAGTACGCAAAACAACCTTATCTGAATGGAACACCAGATAGGGCGGAGTACACTGCAGAGCAGATAACTCAGAAACTCTTCTAGCAGAAGAAATAGCAACCAAAAACAAAACTTTCCAAGATAACAACTTAATATCTATGGAATGTAAAGGTTCAAACGGAACCCCTTGGAGAACTGAAAGAACTAGATTTAGACTCCAGGGAGGAGTCAAAGGTCTGTAAACAGGCTTGATCCTAACCAGAGCCTGAACAAATGCTTGAACATCTGGCACAGCTGCCAGTCGTTTGTGTAACAAGACAGATAAAGCAGAAATCTGTCCCTTTAGAGAACTCGCTGATAATCCCTTATCCAAACCTTCTTGGAGAAAAGAAAGGATCCTAGGAATTTTGATCTTACTCCATGAGAATCCCTTGGATTCACACCAACAGATATATCTTTTCCATATCTTATGGTAAATTTTTCTAGTTACAGGTTTTCTGGCTTGTACCAGAGTATCTATTGCAGAATCCGAAAACCCACGCTTAGATAGAATCAAGCGTTCAATTTCCAAGCCGTCAGCTGGAGGGAGACTAGATTTGGATGTTCGAATGGACCTTGTACTAGAAGATCCTGTCTCAAAGGTAGCTTCCATGGGGGAGCCGATGACATATTCACCAGGTCTGCATACCAAGTCCTGCGTGGCCACGCAGAAGCTATCAAGATCACCGGGGCCCTCTCCTGCTTGATCCTGGCTACCAGCCTGGGAATGAGAGGAAACGGTGGAAACACATAAGCTAGGTTGAAGGTCCAAGGCGCTACTAATGCATCCACTAGAGTCGCCTTGGGATCCCTGGATCTGGACCCGTAGCAAGGAACCTTGAAGTTCTGACGAGACTCCATCAGATCCATGTCTGGAATGCCCCATAATTGAGTCAACTGGGCAAATATCTCCGGGTGGAGTTCCCACTCCCCCGGATGGAATGTCTGACGACTCAGATAATCCGCCTCCCAGTTTTCCACTCCTGGGATGTGGATCGCAGATAGGTGGCAGGAGTGATCCTCCGCCCATTTTATGATTTTGGTCACTTCTTTCATCGCCAGGGAACTCCTTGTTCCCCCCTGATGGTTGATGTAAGCAACAGTCGTCATGTTGTCTGATTGGAATCTTATGAATCTGGCCTTTGCTAGTTGAGGCCAAGCCCTGAGAGTATTGAATATCACTCTCAGTTCCAGAATGTTTATCGGGAGAAGAGACTCTTCCCGAGACCATAGCCCCTGACCTTTCAGGGAGTCCCAGACCGTGCCCCAGCCCACTAGACTGGCGTCGGTCGTGACGATGACCCACTCTGGTCTGCGGAAGCTCATTCCCTGGGACAGGTGATCCTGGGTTAGCCACCAACGGAGTGAGTCTCTGGTCTTCTGATCTACTTGAATCACTGGAGACAAGTCTGTATAGTCCCCATTCCACTGTTTCAGCATGCACAGTTGTAATGGTCTTAGATGAATTCGCGCAAAAGGAACTATGTCCATTGCTGCAACCATCAATCCTACCACTTCCATGCACTGAGCTACGGAAGGACGTGGAATAGAATGAAGAACTTGACAAGCGTTTAGAAGTTTTCACTTTCTGACGTCTGTCAGGAAAATCCTCATTTCTAAAGAATCTATTATTGTTCCCAAGAAAGGAACTCTTGTCGACGGAGACAGGGAACTTTTTTCTATGTTCACCTTCCAACCGTGAGATCTGAGAAAGGCCAGGACAATATCTGTGTGAGCCTTTGCCTTTGAAAGGGACGACGCTTGTATCAGAATTTCGTCCAAGTAAGGTACTACTGCAATGCCCCTTGGTCTTAGAACCGCTAGAAGGGACCCGAGTACCTTTGTGAAAATCCTTGGAGCAGTGGCTAACCCGAATGGGAGGGCCACAAACTGGTAATGTTTGTCCAGAAAGGCGAACCTTAGGAACTGATGATGATCTTTGTGGATAGGAATATGTAGATACGCATCCTTTAGATCCACGGTAGTCATAAATTGACCCTACTGGATTGTAGGTAGAATCGTTCGAATGGTTTCCATTTTGAACGATGGTACTCTGAGAAATTTGTTTAGGATCTTTAAATCCAGAATTGGTCTGAAAGTTCCCTCTTTTTTGGGAACTACGAACAGATTTGAGTAAAATCCCATTCCTTGTTCCGCCATTGGAACTGGGTGTATCACTCCCATCTTTAACAGGTCTTCTACACAATGTAAGAATGCCTGTCTCTTTATTTGGTTTGAGGATAAGTGAGACATGTGGAACCTTCCCCTTGGGGGTAGTTCCTTGAATTCCAGAAGATAACCCTGAGAAACTATTTCTAGTGCCCAGGGATCCTGAACATCTCTTGCCCAAGCCTGAGCAAAGAGAGAGAGTCTGCCCCCTACTAGATCCGGTCCCGGATCGGGGGCTACTCCTTCATGCTGTCTTGTTAGCAGCAGCAGGCTTCTTGGCCTGCTAACCCTTGTTCCAGCCTTGCATCGGTTTCCAGGCTGGTTTGGTTTGTGAAGCATTACCCTCTTGTTTAGAGGATGCGGAGTTGGAAGCCGGTCCGTTCCTGAAATTGCGAAAGGAACGAAAATTAGACTTATTCTTGGCTTTGAAATGCCTATCTTGTGGAAGGGCGTGGCCCTTTCCCCCACTGATGTCTGAGATAATCTCTTTCAATTCTGGCCCAAAGAGAGTTTTACCCTTGAAGGGGATATTGAGCAATTTTGTCTTGGAAGATACATCCGCTGACCAAGACTTTAGCCAAAGCGCTCTGCGCGCCACAATTGCAAACCCTGAATTTTTCGCCGCTAATCTAGCTATTTGCAAAGCGGCATCTAAAATAAAAGAATTAGCCAACTTGAGTGCGTGAACTCTGTCCATAACCTCCTCATACGGAGTCTCTCTACTGAGCGACTTTTCTAGTTCCTCGAACCAGAACCACGCTGCTGTAGTGACAGGAACAATGCACGAAATGGGTTGCAGGAGGTAACCTTGCTGTACAAAAATCTTTTTAAGCAAACCCTCCAATTTTTTATCCATAGGATCTTTGAAAGCACAATTATCCTCGATAGGAATAGTAGTGCGCTTGTTTAGAGTAGAAACTGCCCCCTCGACCTTAGGGACTGTCTGCCATAAGTCCTTTCTGGGGTCGACCATAGGAAATAATTTCTTAAATATAGGAGGGGGGGGCAAAAGGTATGCCGGGCTTCTCCCACTCCTTATTCACTATATCCGCCACCCGCTTGGGTATAGGAAAAGCGTCAGGGTGCACCGGAACCTCTAGGAACTTGTCCATCTTGCATAATTTTTCTGGAATGACCAGGTTGTCACAATCATCCAGAGTAGATAACACCTCCTTAAGCAGTGCGCGGAGATGCTCTAATTTAAATTTAAATGTCACAACATCAGGTTCTGCCTGTTGAGAAATTTTACCTGAATCTGAAATTTCCCCATCCGACAAAACCTCCCTCATGACCCCTTCAGATTGGTGTTAGGGTATGACAGAGCAATTTCAAAAAGGTAATTTTCCAGCCTCCAGTAGAATTTAAAAGACCTTTATTAATCTCTTACAGGGTCCATTATAACAACAACGTTTCAAACCTATGCCAGGTTCTTAATCATGTTAAGAACCTGGCATAGGTTTGAAACGTTGTTGTTATAATGGACCCTGTAAGAGATTAATAAAGGTCTTTTAAATTCTACTGGAGGCTGGAAAATTACCTTTTTGAGATTGATATTGGGGTTTGGCTAACCCTTTCCTGTGCCCCAGACTGAAAAGGTGCTGTCTTTCACTACTATTTTTCATATGACAGAGCAATTATCATCAGCGCCCTCCTGCTCTACAGTGTTTAAAACAGAGCAATCACGCTTTCTCTGATATGCAGGCATTTTGGATAAAATATTTGCTATGGAGTTATCCATTACTGCCGTTAATTGTTGCATAGTAATAAGCATTGGCGCGCTAGAAGTACTAGGGGCCTCCTGCGTGGGCAAAACTGGTGTAGACACAGAAGGAGATGATGTAGAACTATGTCTACTCCCTTCATCTGATGAATCATCTTGGGCAACTTTACTATCTGTGGCAGTACTGTCCTTACTTTGTTTGGACGCTATGGCACAATTATCACACAATTTTGAAGGGGGAGACACATTGATCTTCATACATATAGAACATAGCTTATCTGAAGGTGCAGACATGTTAAACAGGCTTAAACTTGTCAAGAAAGTACAAAAACCGTTTTAAAACAAAACCGTTACTATCGCTTTAAATTTTAAACAGGGCACACTTTATTACTGAATATGTGAAAAAGTATGAAGGAATTGTTCAAAATTTACCAAATTTTCACCACAGTGTCTTAAAGCATTAAAAGTATTGCACACCAAATTTCAGAGCATTAACCCTTAAAATAAAGAAACCGGAGCCGGTTACAGTTTTAACCCCTCTACAGTCCCAGCTACAGCCTTTGCTGCGACTTTACCAAACCCAGGGGGGAATACGATACCAAATGAAGCCTTCTAGCTTTTCCAACCACTTTCAGATCCACACACATGCATCTGCATGTATTGCTCTCAAAAGTAACTGCGCAGTAATGGCGCGAAAATGAGGCTCAGCCTACAACTGGGAAGGCCCTTCCTGACTGGAAAGGTGTCTAACTCAGTGCCTGACGTTAAAAAACGTTCCCCAAGTTTGTAAGTGTGAATTTCAAACATAAAGATGTATAAAATGCCCAAATAAAGCAATCGATTTTGCCCATAAAAGTGTCTACCAGTTTTATAGCCCATATTAAGCCCTTTATTCTGTTTGAGACTAAGAAAATGGCTTACCGGTCCCCATGATGGGAAGTGACAGCCTTCCAGCATTACACAGTCTTGTTAGAAATATGGCTAGTCATACCTTAAGCAGAAAAGTCTGCTAACTGTTTCCCCCAACTGAAGTTACTTCATCTCAACAGTCCTATGTGGAAACAGCAACCGATTTTAGTTACTGCTGCTAAAATCATCTTCCTCTCACAAACAGAATTCTTCATCTTTTTCTGTTTCAGAGTAAATAGTACATACCAGCACTATTTTAAAATAACAAACTCTTGATAGTAGAATAAAAAACTACAACTAAACACCACATACTCTTAACCATCTCCGTGGAGATGTTGCCTGTGCAACGGCAAAGAGAATGACTGGGGTGGGCGGAGCCTAGGAGGGACTATATGGACAGCTTTTGCTGGGCTCTTTGCCATTTCCTGTTGGGGAAGAGATATTCCCACAAGTAAGGATGACGCCGTGGACCGGACACACCAATGTTGGAGAAAAGTAAATCCCAAGGCATTTTTCAGAGACAAATGAATAAGTCGTAACAATATTTTGAATAGTACTAAATACAATCTTAATGCATGTATGTTAAGCAGAATTAACATAATATTGTATAAATTAAGCAAGGCCGTTAGGCCACTTTGTGTCTTGATGTTTTTTTAGCTTTCAAATTCTTTTTTTTGTACAAGATAACAAATGTATTATCTCTGTTTTTGAATAATGTTTTGGTTTCTAAATAAAATATTTAAAAAAAATTACATGCCCTATCTGATTTATGAAAGTTTTATTTCGACTTTACTGTTCTTTTAAGAAAGCATTGAGCATCTTTGTGATCTCGAGACATGGGGATTCTGAACACTCTTTTTCTTGCTATTGTGCTCTCAATAGTATGCCAAGAACAAACACCAAAGAGATTTTCCTTAAAAACAAAATACATAAAGAATACCTATTAGAACTTTCCTGGACCCAAATGGGTAGTCATGTTATTATTGTCTATATTGTGTGTCTTTAAATAATAGGACAACATGATTGATTTTAATTATATAGTGCTATCTTAGCAACTGGCTAAAGTGCAATCAACAGAAGAAAAAATATGTTTTCACTTTTTTTAATCTTCATTGCATCATAGTTTCATAACAAAAATAAAATAAACTTTAAGATTGCATCAGATAAAAATAGATTGATGCTAAAATAAAAAACAATGAAAAAATTATGAATTGGCTTAAGAAAAATATCAAACCTCTTGCACTATATGGCTTAATTAGATTGCGATGCCATTTCACCTTAAATTGTTATGCTGGGCTTAGTTTCAAGAATGGTGTTTAGAAAAAAAAAATCACCAACATGCATGTAGAATAATATTAGCTGACTTACTGATTCTTCATATAGACGTTATACCATAAATATGAGGATGAATTTGTGCATATATTAATTTGAAATTGTATTGCTTAGATTGATAAATGGGTCTGATATTGTTTGTGCATATGTTCCCATAGTTAGATCTTGAAAAAAATAAAAGATCTAGCAAACACATTATTAAAATAAAAATACAAATATTTTATTTGCATTATAATTGTTAACCAAAATTATTATTGATGCTGTTTTTTAAATTATTAAATCAAAGAACTGTAAATAAAATACACAGAACAATATGAATTCTTATGCTCCAACACTGCCAAATGAAAAGGTGTCAGAAACAATCCCATCTTAAAGGGATAGTAAACCCCAAAATTGTCTTATGATTCAAATAGAACATATTTTGAACAACTTTCCAATTTACTTCTATTATCAAATTTGCTTCATTCTCTTGTTATCCATTGGTGAAGAAACAGCATTGCACTACTGGCAGCTAGCTGAACACATCTATTTAGCCAATCACAAGAGACAAATGTGTGCAGGCACCAATTAGCAGCAGCTCCCACTAGTGTAGGATATGTGCATATTCTTTTTTAACAAGGTATACTAAGAGAACAAAGCACATTTGAAAATAGAAGTGAATTTAAAAGTGTCTTAAAATTACACGCTCTATCTGAATCATGCAAGTTTAATTTTGACTTTCCTATCCCTTTAAATATCTGAATCCCATACTTTATAGCATCAATGTGATTTAATTTTTTAAACCTCTAGAACATCCTGGCGCATAGTAAAACAAATACATAGTCAAATAATCAAAAAATTCTATAAAATAATATACTACAAGGTATGGCAGCATTGGCAGTTCATTTATGATGCTATATTGATACATTCATTAAAGGGAGATGAACCCTGAAACCTTTTAATTCATTATTCAGCTAGAGAATACATAGCGCTGTAAAATATTTCTATTAAACGTATATTTGCATTTTGAGGGAATGTTTAATGAGAATATTTTACAACGCTACGTGCAAATGTACGGTGCAAACAAAAGTTTTAATGTCAATGAACATATTGCATGCATGAGCAGTCAACAGCCTTGGGTAACAGAACTAGAAAATACATTGTCGGAATTAGCTACCAACAGCTTAAACTGTGAATGTGCAAATGGACATTGCTGCTTTAAGATTGAATAGGAGAATAATTTTCATCTCAGTCGAGATTAGTTACCCGAGGATGTGCGCATGCTTATAATTTTGAAGCATCTGCGGGATGCAATTAAGTAATTGTGAGCATGCACACTTCGAAGTAGCTAATCTCGACAAGGTAGCTATTTTCGACAGAACACTGGTTTTTGAATGAATAAAGAAGAGGAAGGAAGATACTCTGTAGTGAGTTCAAGGCGTCCGGTGTTGCCATGGAAACCCACCACTTTAAAGTTAGGAGCACGGATGACGCACCCCTCACCCTGACGGAATCATGCTGTTGTTGTAGCGCGTGCAGCGTTTGGGCACTGTGTTTTTTAAACAACTAATTAGACACAATAAAACACATTTAAATAGAAAAGTGTGGAGACAACAGTATCTATTACCACCATCTTTTGTTAATTTTAGTATGAACACAGTGTATGGGCACTAAGTGGGGCATCATAGTCTAGCTATTGTTTCTTTATATTCACATAAGCCACTATTTATACCTAGCAAATACATATAAAGTAACAGGGAACATAAACATCAAATCACATTTCACATAAGTTCTGGAAACCACAATTAAAGATGATGCACTAAGGGCTCGATTTATTAAACCCCTACGGCTGCAAGTTCTCATAAGAACTTGCTCGCCCGTAATTTAACAAGCAGCGGTCACCAGACCGCCGCTTCCCTAACCTCTTTGCCACCTCTAAGGTGGCGAAATTCAATCTCCGCGGTCGAGTCCAACCAAGGAGATTGACAGCTCCTGCCCGTGCGTGATTGGCTGTGCGCGGGATTGCACGCGAGCGCAAAATTGCGCTCGTGTGCAATGGTGAATACCTGCGGGTAATTTCGCCCCGCCACAGGCGAGCTGAGGCGTACAGGGGCGCGTATATGCCCCTGTACGCCTCAGCTTTGATAAATCTAGCCCTAAATGGCTAACACAAATAGCTTGCGGGATTCAATCAGAGATGTATTAGACACACACTTATGTGATTATCCCTCATGTGATTCTCATGTCACCAATGTTGCTGTATAAAACCAGCCTTTTATTAAAGTAACAACAAAGCAAAGTCAAATTGTAACTCTCATGCTTCAGACAGAGCAAGTCATTTTAAACAACCTTCCAATTTGCTTTGTTCTTCTGGTATCCTTTGTTTAAGGGTAAGCCTAGGTAGACTAACAGGAGCTCAGGAGCATGCACATGTCTTTAGCACTCTATGGAAACAGTATATAACATTGGTACAAACATTGTTGCAAACACTGCTGCCATAGAGTGCTAATGACACTCATGCGCTCCTGAGCTCCTATAAGCACACTAAGCCTTAGTCTTCAACAAAGAATACTAACAATTCAAATATAGAAATAGAAGTAAATTGTAAAGTTTTTTTATAATTGCATGCTCTATTCATTTTTAACTTTGTCCCTTTAATTAATTTTACTTGTGTTTGTATGGCAAGCAGGGACTTCATTTCTGACATCACCAGGGGCATTTTGATGCAGAAACTAACATTAACGTTAATTAGAGGGAGGTGTTCTGTTTGCTGCATTGAGAAAGGCACCGAATGGCTGCTGACTATTAGTTAATCAGGTTATTATTGGCTGTTGTAAGCTTTTGCTGAACCACATACTTGGTTTTCATATTCTATTACACCAACATAACAGCTGGTCAAAGTGCAATCACTATGTAAACTACAGCTTGCTATCTGGTACAACAAAACAATGTTTGGTGAGGTCTTTGTAGACTTTTGTTGTTACTACCAGGTAATGAAGAATTCTCTTGTACAATATGTGAAGTTATGTTTAACAGGTAACTGGGATTCGCAGGGTTTGTTTTCTATTAGTATTCCCTACCAGTAATCTGTGAATTGTGATGTGTATTGACGATTATGCAGACAGCTAATACATAAATAGTAATATTATTTGAGAAGGAGCAGCTAGTCTGGAGCTGATAAGGAAGTGATGCATAGGAACAAGCTTTTTGTGTCCAGTGGAACATGGGGAAGACATTGGTGCCTTTAGTGCTTTCCAGAGGGACACTAAGGGATTTTTCTTCTGAGATAAATTCTTTGTTTATACAAACATTTCAGTTACTTAAAGAGATAAAAAAAGTCACAATTTAAATGTGCATGGGTGTATGAAGTATTTTTGTAATGTACTTCCATTAGCAAAAATGCTTCCAGTAAAAGTTATTACGGTTTTGTTAGTGGCATATGCACATATGCTGTGAGGGCCTGTGCACCAGTATTCAAACACCACACCTTCTCAGAGAGTCAGCAGTGGCAACTATGGCACCACTGCCAGCTCTCAGCTTGAATACTTGTGCACGCTCACAGCATATGTGCATATGCCTTTGAAAAAACAGGAATAGCTTTTACTAGAAGCAATATTGGAAGTATAATTGCAAAATGCTTCTATTTAAAATAGCAATGCATTTATGCACAGTTAAGTTTTGATCTTTCTTTCCCTTTAAAAATGTCTAAACAATAAGTTTTATATCACTCTAAGGCCTATTTAAAATAATAGTATATAGCAAGCTTTCTAAAAGTAATGACAGCATGTATTTAAACTAAAACCGAACAGTTGCTTGTGTTGTGTTTACAGTAAAAAAAACCTTAGTTCATGCATATTAAAGGGACACTGAACCCAATTTTTTTCTTTCTTGATTCAGATAGACCATGCAACTTTAAGCAACTTTCTAATTTACTCCTATTATCAATGTTTCTTCGTTCTCTTGCTATCTTTATTTAAAAAGCAGTAATGTAAAGCTTAGTAGGTGGCCCATTTTAGGTTCAGAACCTTGGATAGTGCTTGCTTATTGGTGGCTACATTTAGCCACCAATAAGCAAGCGTAACCAAGGTTCTGAACCAAAAATGGTCCAGCTCCTATGCTTTACATTACTGCTTTTTAAATAAAGGTAGCAAGAGAACGAAGAAACATTCATAATAGGAGTAAATTTGAAAGTTGCTCAAAATTGCATGCTCTATCTGAATCATTTAAGAAAAAAAAATATGTTTAGTGTCCCTTTAAATACTAAATAAAGTATCTTGAAGTAGAATTAGCTGCTCTTATGCACTATCCTTGCAGCGATGCAGTGGAGAATTCAGAAGCGAGGAGATTTCAATAAATCGTTAATTACTGACAACTGCAGAGTTTTCAACCGCACATTCAAAATTGCAGGGCAATATATTAAAGCAGCATAAGGACTTAATAAGAACAGCATACTCCGTCTCCTTATCATGTAGCACATAAGCTCTTGTCCTTTTTGTTTTCATTCTGGATAACATATTCTTTATGTAGTTTATCATCACGGCACCCGTTTTCTGTAACAATCTTCAGAAGAACAACATCAGCTCCATTATTGTGTCTATATCCCATTGCTGCAACTTAAAAAAATGAAGAAAGTTCTTGTTAACGCTTTATTATTTTTTTCTTCTATCAATAGTAATTTCAGAGTGTAACAAAAACAGAATTTATGTTTACCTGATAAATTACTTTCTCCAACGGTGTGTCCGGTCCACGGCGTCATCCTTACTTGTGGGATATTCTCTTCCACAACAGGAAATGGCAAAGAGCCCAGCAAAGCTGGTCACATGATCCCTCCTAGGCTCCGCCTTCCCCAGTCATTCGACCGACGTAAAGGAGGAATATTTGCATAGGAGAAATCATATGATACCGTGGTGACTGTAGTTAGAGAAAATAAATCATCAGACCTGATTAAAAAACCAGGGCGGGCCGTGGACCGGACACACCGTTGGAGAAAGTAATTTATCAGGTAAACATAAATTCTGTTTTCTCCAACATAGGTGTGTCCGGTCCACGGCGTCATCCTTACTTGTGGGAACCAATACCAAAGCTTTAGGACACGGATGATGGGAGGGAGCAAATCAGGTCACCTAGATGGAAGGCACCACGGCTTGCAAAACCTTTCTCCCAAAAATAGCCTCAGAAGAAGCAAAAGTATCAAATTTGTAAAATTTAGTAAAAGTGTGCAGTGAAGACCAAGTCGCTGCCTTACATATCTGATCAACAGAAGCCTCGTTCTTGAAGGCCCATGTGGAAGCCACGGCCCTAGTGGAATGAGCTGTGATTCTTTCAGGAGGCTGTCGTCCGGCAGTCTCATAAGCCAATCTGATGATGCTTTTAAGCCAAAAAGAGAGAGAGGTAGAAGTTGCTTTTTGACCTCTCCTTTTACCAGAATAAACAACAAACAAGGAAGATGTTTGTCTGAAATCCTTTGTAGCCTCTAAATAGAATTTTAGAGCACGAACTACATCCAAATTGTGCAACAAACGTTCCTTCTTTGAAACTGGATTCGGACACAAAGAAGGCACGACTATCTCCTGGTTAATATTTTTGTTAGAAACAACTTTCGGAAGAAAACCAGGTTTAGTACGCAAAACCACCTTATCTGCATGGAACACCAGATAAGGAGGAGAACACTGCAGAGCAGATAACTCTGAAACTCTTCTAGCAGAAGAAATTGCAACCAAAAACAAAACTTTCCAAGATAATAACTTGATATCAACGGAATGTAGGGGTTCAAACGGAACCCCCTGAAGAACTGAAAGAACTAAATTAAGACTCCAAGGAGGAGTCAAAGGTTTGTAAACAGGCTTGATTCTAACCAGAGCCTGAACAAAAGCTTGAACATCTGGCACAGCCGCCAGCTTTTTGTGAAGTAAAACAGATAAAGCAGAAATCTGTCCCTTCAAAGAACTTGCAGATAATCCTTTCTCCAAACCTTCTTGAAGAAAGGATAGAATCTTAGGAATTTTTATCTTGTTCCATGGGAATCCTTTAGATTCACACCAACAGATATATTTTTTCCATATTTTATGGTAGATTTTTCTAGTTACAGGCTTTCTGGCCTGAACAAGAGTATCAATGACAGAATCTGAGAACCCTCGCTTTGATAAAATCAAGCGTTCAATCTCCAAGCAGTCAGTTGGAGTGAGGCCAGATTCGGATGTTCGAACGGACCTTGAACAAGAAGGTCCTGTCTCAAAGGTAGCCTCCATGGTGGAGCCGATGACATATTCACCAGATCTGCATACCAAGTCCTGCGTGGCCACGCAGGAGCTATCAAGATCACCGATACCCTCTCCTGTTTGATCCTGGCTACCAGCCTGGGAATGAGAGGAAACGGTGGGAACACATAAGCTAGGTTGAAGCTCCAAGGTGCTACTAGTGCATCCACTAGAGTCGCCTTGGGATCCCTGGATCTGGACCCGTAGTAAGGAACCTTGAAGTTCTGACGAGACGCCATCAGATCCATGTCTGGAATGCCCCACAATTGAATTATTTGGGCAAAGATTTCCGGATGGAGTTCCCACTCCCCCGGATGAAATGTCTGACGACTCAGAAAATCTGCTTCCCAATTTTCCACTCCTGGGATGTGGATTGCAGACAAGTGGCAGGAGTGAGTCTCCGCCCATTGAATTATTTTGGTCACTTCTTCCATCGCCAGGGGACTCCTTGTTCCCCCCTGATGGTTGATATACGCAACAGTCGTCATGTTGTCTGATTGAAACCGTATGAATTTGGCCTTTGCTAGCTGAGGCCAAGCCTTGAGAGCATTGAATATCGCTCTCAGTTCCAGAATATTTATCGGGAGAAGAGATTCTTCCCGAGACCAAAGACCCTGAGCTTTCAGGGGTTCCCAGACCGCGCCCCAGCCCACCAGACTGGCGTCGGTCGTGACAATGACCCACTCTGGTCTGCGGAAGCTCATCCCTTGTGACAGGTTGTCCAGGGTCAGCCACCAACGGAGTGAATCTCTGGTCCTCTGATCTACTTGTATCGTCGGAGACAAGTCTGTATAATCCCCATTCCACTGACTGAGCATGCACAGTTGTAATGGTCTTAGATGAATTCGCGCAAAAGGAACTATGTCCATTGCCGCGACCATCAAACCTATTACTTCCATGCACTGCGCTATGGAAGGAAGAAGAACAGAATGAAGTACTTGACAAGCGCTTAGAAGTTTTGATTTTCTGGCCTCTGTCAGAAAAATCCTCATTTCTAAGGAGTCTATTATTGTTCCCAAGAAGGGAACTCTTGTTGACGGAGATAGAGAACTTTTTTCTACGTTCACTTTCCACCCGTGAGATCTGAGAAAGGCCAGGACAATGTCCGTATGAGCCTTTGCTTGAGGTAGAGACAACGCTTGAATCAGTATGTCGTCCAAGTAAGGTACTACTGCAATGCCCCTTGGTCTTAGCACCGCTAGAAGGGACCCTAGTACCTTTGTGAAAATTCTTGGAGCAGTGGCTAATCCGAATGGAAGTGCCACAAACTGGTAATGCTTGTCCAGAAAGGCGAACCTTAGGAACCGATGATGTTCCTTGTGGATATGAATATGTAGATACGCATCCTTTAAATCCACCGTGGTCATGAATTGACCTTCCTGGATGGTAGGAAGAATTGTCCGAATGGTTTCCATTTTGAACGATGGAACCTTGAGAAATTTGTTTAGGATCTTGAGATCTAAGATTGGTCTGAATGTTCCCTCTTTTTTGGGAACTATGAACAGATTGGAGTAGAATCCCATCCCTTGTTCTCCTAATGGAACAGGATGAATCACTCCCATGTTTAACAGGTCTTCTACACAATGTAAGAATGCCTGTCTTTTTATGTGGTCTGAAGACAATTGAGACCTGTGGAACCTCCCCCTTGGGGGTAGCTCCTTGAATTCCAGAAGATAACCTTGGGAGACTATTTCTAGCGCCCAAGGATCCAGAACATCTCTTGCCCAAGCCTGAGCGAAGAGAGAAAGTCTGCCCCCCACCAGATCCGGTCCCGGATCGGGGGCCAACATCTCATGCTGTCTTGGTAGCAGTGGCAGGTTTCTTGGCCTGCTTACCTTTGTTCCAGCCTTGCATTGGCCTCCAGGCTGGCTTGGTTTGAGAAGTATTACCCTCTTGCTTAGAGGATGTAGAACTTGGGGCTGGTCCGTTTCTGCGAAAGGGACGAAAATTCGGTTTATTTTTAGCCTTGAAAGACCTATCCTGAGGAAGGGCGTGGCCCTTACCCCCAGTGATATCTGAAATAATCTCTTTCAAGTCAGGGCCAAACAGCGTTTTCCCCTTGAAAGGTATGTTAAGCAATTTGTTCTTGGAAGACGCATCCGCTGACAAAGATTTTAGCCAAAGCGCTCTGCGCGCTACAATAGCAAACCCCGAATTTTTCGCCGCTAATCTAGCCAATTGCAAAGTGGCGTCTAAAGTAAAAGAATTAGCCAATTTAAGAGCATGAATTCTGTCCATAATCTCCTCATAAGAAGAATCTTTATTGAGCGACTTTTCTAGTTCATCGAACCAGAAACACGCTGCTGTAGTGACAGGAACAATGCATGAAATTGGTTGTAGAAGGTAACCTTGCTGAACAAACATCTTTTTAAGCAAACCCTCTAATTTTTTATCCATAGGATCTTTGAAAGCACAACTATCTTCTATAGGGATAGTAGTGCGTTTGTTTAGAGTAGAAACCGCCCCCTCGACCTTGGGGACTGTCTGCCATAAGTCCTTTCTGGGGTCGACCATAGGAAACAATTTCTTAAATATAGGGGGAGGGACAAAAGGTATGCCGGGCCTTTCCCATTCTTTGTTTACAATGTCCGCCACCCGCTTGGGTATAGGAAAAGCTTCGGGGGGCCCCGTGACCTCTAGGAACTTGTCCATCTTACATCATTTCTCTGGAATGACCAAATTGTCACAATCATCCAGAGTAGATAACACCTCCTTAAGCAGAGCGCGGAGATGTTCCAATTTAAATTTGAATGTAATCACATCAGGTTCAGCTTGTTGAGAAATTTTCCCTGAATCTGAAATTTCTCCCTCAGACAAAACCTCCCTGGCCCCCTCAGACTGGTGTAGGGGCATTTCAGAACCATTATCATCAGCGTCCTCATGCTCTTCGGTATTTTCTAAAACAGAGCAGTCGCGCTTTCGCTGATAAGTGGGCATTTTGGCTAAAATGTTTTTGATAGAATTATCCATTACAGCCGTTAATTGTTGCATAGTAAGGAGTATTGGCGCACTAGATGTACTAGGGGCCTCCTGTGTGGGCAAGACTGGCGTAGACGAAGGAGGGGATGATGCAGTACCATGCTTACTCCCCTCACTTGAGGAATCATCTTGGGCATCATTTTCTCTAAATTTTGTGTCACATACATCACATCTATTTAAATGAGAAGGAACCTTGGCTTCCTCACATACAGAACATAGTCTATCTGATAGTTCAGACATGTTAAACAGGCATAAACTTGATAACAAAGTACAAAAAACGTTTTAAAATAAAACCGTTACTGTCACTTTAAATTTTAAACTGAACACACTTTATTACTGAAAATGTTAAAAAGTATGAAGGAATTGTTCAAAATTCACCAAAATTTCACCACAGTGTCTTAAAGCCTTAAAAGTATTGCACACCAAATTTGAAAGCTTTAACTCTTAAAATAACCGGAGCCGTTTTTATATTTAACCCCTATCCAGTCCCTGGTATCTGCTTTGCTGAGACCCAACCAAGCCCAGAGGGGAATACGATACCAAATGACGCCTTCAGTAAGCTTTTTCTATGTATCTGAGCTCCTCACACATGCATCTGCATGCCTTGCTTCCCAAAAACAACTGTGCAATAGAGGCGCGACAATGAGGCTCTGCCTATGATTAGAGAAGGCCCCCAGTGAAAAAGGTGTCCAATACAGTGCCTGCTGGTTATTTAACATAATTCCCAAGAATAAAATAACTCCTCAAAGCTATAAACTATTAAAAATGCTTATAAATCAATCGTTTTAGCCCAGAAAAATGTCTACCAGTCTTTAAGCCCTTGTGAAGCCCTTTATTCTTATTTAATAAAAATGGCTTACCGGATCCCATAGGGAAAATGACAGCTTCCAGCATTACCAAGTCTTGTTAGAAATGTGTCATACCTCAAGCAGCAAAAGTCTGCTCACTGTTTCCCCCAACTGAAGTTAATTCCTCTCAACAGTCCTGTGTGGAAACAGCCATCGATTTTAGTAACGGTTGCTAAAATCATTTTCCTCTTACAAACAGAAATCTTCATCTCTTTTCTGTTTCAGAGTAAATAGTACATACCAGCACTATTTTAAAATAACAAACTCTTGATTGAAGAATAAAAACTACATTTAAACACCAAAAAACTCTAAGCCATCTCCGTGGAGATGTTGCCTGTACAACGGCAAAGAGAATGACTGGGGAAGGCGGAGCCTAGGAGGGATCATGTGACCAGCTTTGCTGGGCTCTTTGCCATTTCCTGTTGGGGAAGAGAATATCCCACAAGTAAGGATGACGCCGTGGACCGGACACACCTATGTTGGAGAAAACATAAATTTTAATATTTCCTTTCAGGGAATTTACAGCTACTGATTGGCTGTAGTGGTTTGCTTCTTGAACAACAAAACTGTGTGTAAGGTAAATGACAAGAAACGTAGCGATTTTAACAAACTATACATTAACAAAAATGTATTTTTCTTGCAGGACAGTAATGGTAAGTATTAAAGAAAGTGTATATACACATGTCTGAAACTTAGGGCATGTAAACATTATGGAACCTCTCACACAATCTCCTGCTCCTCTGAGAAACTGCTCAAATACATAGCAGATGCAGTTAACCCCACGGCTCCCAAAAAGGCTAAAACTGCAGTTCCCTCTGCTACTGGGTTAACTTAACTGCATCTACAATGTTTTTTTAATTTATATATATATATATATATATATATATATATATATATATATATATATATATATATATCTGTGTGCAACTGTGTATGTGATTGCATATTATATATGTGTGTGTGTGTGTATGTATGTGTGTATATATATATATATATATATATATATATATATACATATATATATATATATATATATATATATATAAAATTGTGTGTGTGTATGTGGCTTATACTGCTTCATTTGTTAATCATACCACTGTCCACTGTTAGAATGACTGTCCAAGAAAACATGACAATGTTGTGTGTCATAAGACCTAATTGGCTAGTGGCTACTATTTAATCACATCACAGGCAGCAAATTTTACTATTTTGTGGTTTGTATTTTTATGCTCCAAGAGTGTATTGGACATTGAGAAACATGTACATTAAGATTTTGTAGTGTTAAATAAACTTTATAATGCAAAATGAAGGTGTTATAGTCATTTATAAGAAAATCGCGATTAAATCACAATCACGTTTAAAAAAAAAATAGATTTTTTTTTGCCCATATCACCCAGCCCTAATTTACAGGATAATGTCCCTTTAAGATAAGACTGGAGAAGTAACCAGGATTAACATAGGGAAATACATTAGTATAAAGGCAGGGTCAGCCACAAGATTTACTTGCAGTGGGGAAAGTTATGGTTAATTGTGGTGTGAGAGTAAAGTCATGGTTAGGGTTAAAGACCCTATATAATAAAACTAACAGTGTAATATCAGATGGCATCATACGTTCCTAGGATTTAGCCCTTGTTTTCTTGCTATAGCTTTCTGTCAGGTGTAGCTTTATGTACCTGAGAGAATTGTAGAATGCAATGGGTATTTTAGACGTCCAGCTACAGCAGCCTTTCATAAAACAAAAGATATGCTTGAGAATTGAAAACTCGAGACTCTGAAACCATCTGTACATGCGTATCGCTTACATACACCCACTGACTTGATGTTGCACCAGCTCTCTCTTTTATTCCTGCAAAGCAAACACACAAATAAAGAAATATCCCTAAAACTATAAAATAAGTACACTGATAAGTTAGCATACACTTAACAAGAAGTAATACAATATAGCAAATCAGGTATGACCAGCACTGACAGTTTTAATTATGTATAAAATAAATGTTACTATAAAAGTTACCATTTCTGTATTTTATGAAAACTACATATTTAGTATATAGTTAGCACTTTAGAAATTCAATTTGTAACTTGGTCACAGTAGGTGCTCGGTTAATTCTGTCAAGAGTTGTAGCCGGAACAGCTGCATATGTCATTGAAAGAAAAACAATGGAATAAGTGGTCAAACTCTGAATTTAGTAGGTAGAAGACTCGGACATAAATACCACTTTAGACAATTTATAAATGCAGCACTCTCACAGCAGCTGTAGAGAATGTTAATATATTATATCTAAATTAAAACAGAGAAAAACATCCAAGGGAGGGCATAATGTTATTAAAAATGCTGGCAACGCTCAGACCAGCAATATGTCCAACATAATCACTAGAAAGGCACCTTGACCCAGTAAAAAGAGATAAAAAAGAGATAAAAAACTTTATGCTTACCTGATAAATGTATTTCTTTCCGGATATGGCGAGTCCACGGCATTATCAATTACTGTTGGGAATATCACTCCTGGCCAGCAGTAGGAGGCAAAGAGCACCATAGTCAAGTCTGTTAAGTATCACTTCCCTTCTCACAACCCCCAGTCATTCGAACGAAGGTAAATGGAGAAAAAGGAGTAACACAAGGTGTAGCGGTGCCTGAGGGGTTAGTTAAAAATAACTGTCTTACTAAAAAAGGGCGGGGCCGTTGACTCACCATATCCGGAAAGAAGAAATGTATCAGGTAAGCATACATTTTGTTTTCTTTCCTAAGATATGGTGAGTCCACGGCATCATCAATTACTGTTGGGAACCAATACCCAAGCTAGAGGACACAGATGATAAGGGAGGGACAAGACAGGTAACCTAAACAGAAGGCACCACTGCTTGAGGAACCTTTCTCCTAAAAGAAGCTTCAGCCGAGGCAAAAGTATCAAATTTGAAACATTTAAAAAAAGTATGCAGAGAAGACCAAGCTGCAGCCTTGCAATCTTTCCACAGAAGCTTCATTTTGAAAGCCCAAGAAGTAGAGACAGCCCTAGTAGAATGAGCTGTAATCCTCTCAGAAGGTTGGTGTCCAGCAGTCTCATAAGCCAAACGAATTAAACTTCTCAACAAGAGAGAAAAAGAAAAAGCAGAAGTTTTCTGACCTTTACGTTTCCCAGAGAAACAAACAAACAAACAGGGCAGAAGACTGGCGAAATTCCTTAGTCACCTGCAAATAGAACTTTAAGCACGCACAACATCCAAGTTGAGCAACAACGTTATGAGAAGAAGGAAGATAACATAGAGAAGGAATCACAATTTCCTGATTAACATATAAGTCTGAAACCACCATAGGAAAGAACAAAGAACTGCCTTATTGACAATAAAGAGAAGATAAGGCGAATCCCACTGCAAGGCTGAGAATTCCAAAACTCTCTGAGCAGAAAAGATAGCAATAAGAAACAAAACCTTCCAAGATAACAAATTAAAATCTATGGAATGCAATGGCTCAAACGGAGCCTGCTGTAAAACTTTAAGAACAAAGTTAAAGCTCCTTGAAAGAACTACAGACTTAAACACAGGCCTAATTCTGATCAAGGCCTGACAAATAGATTGCACATCTGGCACGTCGGCCAGACACTAATGTAGCAAAAAGAAAATGCAGAAATCTGACTCTTTAGGGTACTGACTAATAAACCCTTCTCCAGACCCTCCTGGAGAAAGACAAAATTCTAGGAATCCTGACCCTACTCCAAAAGTAGCCCTTGGATACACACCAATAAAGAGATATACGCCATAACTTATGGCAAATCTCTCTACTAACAGGCTTACAAGCCTGAATCATGATCTCAAAGACCGACCTTGAAAAACCACGCTTAGACAGAACTAAGCGTTCAATCTCCATGCAGAAAGCTTCAGAGAAACTAAAGAATGGGCCCTGAATTAGATGGTCCCACCTCAGGAACAACCACCCAGGTGGAAGAGATACATCCCCGCTAGGTCGGTATCTAGATCCTGCGAGACTATGCAGGAACTATAACAAATACAGAAGCCCACTCCTACGTGATACGAGCTAAGACTTGTGGAAGAAGAGCAAAATGAAGAACAGGGATGTCAGACTGAAAACCCAAGAACCGTCAGAGATTTTGACATAGCAGCCTGCTGATGTGTAGACCTTTAAACGAGAAAATCTGGCGCACTGCCATCTCCAACTCCAGCAGACCTCATTGGAGGGTTAACCTGGAAAACACCTCAGGGAGAAGCATCCACTCCCCGGAATGAACTGACTCTCTAGACGTCCGCACCTGTCATCCACTCCTGGAATGCGATAGACAACAAATGTGAGCGTCCACCCACCGAACGCCAATCACGGCTAAGGAACTCCAGTTTGCTTCCAGGTGGTTGATGTAAACCAACTTCAAGATTGATATGGAATAGCAGACTCTTCCGAAGTCCATAGTCACCAACCTAAGAGGCTGGCATCCATGGTCAACATTACTCAGGAAGGTCTCCTGAAGCATGTGTCCCGAGACAGATGCTCCTGCGAAAACCACCACATGAAAGAATCTCATGTCGATTGCTCCTCCAAAACCACAGGCATCCTGCAGCAACGGAGGACTTAGCGGCCCAAGTCACCAACCCTAGGCATTAAACTGCACAGGACCATCCTCAAAGAAGAAGGACTCCAAGAGTGCAGAACAACTCCTTCTCAAAAAGGACTGGAAAGAAAAGAACCGAACCTGTAAAAACAGTAGAGAAACTACCTGCCGATAAGGATCTACCGCGAAGCCTCCCTCAAGGAAGGCACACAATATCAAACTATGATACGCGGCCAAAGATCAATAGATCCGACAGATCCCTGACTCTCGCTCCCGGCAACGGACCCAGCACCAAAAGTGACTGATAATGCCCAAAAGGACAAAGGAATAAAATTCCCCTACCAGGAAGGAAAAAGGAGGGAACCAGCCCCCCAAAAAAGTTCGGGTCCAGGACGCAGACGCAGCCCCCTTCCCGAAGACTAAGGGTACTCCCAAAGAGAGACCCTCCACTGAAAAGTACAGGGATGGCATGTCACAACAAATTCATCCCACGCAAGGCAGGGGGGGACAACCCCACTGAGCAGAGGAAGAAAAGTACCTCTCATCATCAGGCGGATACTATGGATGAAGATCCCTTAGGCAAAGGTATTTGCAGGACCAGCATAATGAGATTACAGCCACAGCTGTATTTGAACTCTTGACCCTCAGGTTTCAAGGAAGCATAGACCGCCACTAAGCCATGGTGGAGCACCATCCAAATCCACCCCAAAGAAGGGAAAATAAAACCAGCACAGCACATCCGCGCCGTCCCAAACCACCCGAAGGGATCTGGTACAGAACTCCAAAAAGTCCAGTCAAAGACAAGGACCAGGACAAATAAACCCGAACACCCAGAACTCGGAGCCGGCTTACAAACGTACTACCCCTGAGGAACCACCAGGCTACCCCTGGAGCAGACTTCCCACCCCAGGCGATGCATCACAGATATATCCAAGGCACCTTGGACACTGAACTCTCATGTAAGAGTCCCAGACACAGAGTGCTTAAGACACCCACAACAGGAAACAACTCCCGAATTAAAAATGGTGCTAGGCAATGATGAGAGCCACACAGCCACTCTGGCTGACCCTAAGGCACTAGGGACAACAGCACTAAGTCCATCCAAAGACTGAGGGTTTCAAGAAACAGAGCTCAACCCCAGATATTCTGGATTGAAAATAGGACCATAGTCTCTAAAATCCTCTCAGGATCCTTCTCCTGGAAGCCTGTACGGTTCGAGGAATAACCAATGAACTAACATTCTAAACCCAGACGGGTAAAAAATAAATAAATGTCTAAGTAGGGGCAAAAACAGGAAAAAGGGAAAACACCCTAATCTGCAAACTCCAAATATATGGGAGCAGAAAGTGTTTAAAGTGGCGGCGCTGTGTCACCTACAGGGAACCACGCTGCTAACCAAGCTGATAACCATTTGTTCCAGAAATTGTTTTAACTTTATGCTCTAGATAAAGGCTTCTTTTAGCTGAAACACGTTGAGCTGTATTTTAAATAAAACCTGAAGCTGCACCCGAAAACACCTTTGTGACTTTAATAAAAGGCTTATTTTAACTGCAATCTCATGAGTATAACCAGTTTGTGCGCCTACCACATTGTCTAAAATCTGCTACACTATTGTGAGCTCTTTTATCTTGGAGGTGAAAGCAACAAGGATGATTCAGAGGACGTGGGCAGCTTGGTTCCCTGGAGGTGACATTTTTAACACTTTATGCTTCTATACACGGATTGGGAGAACCAGGGCTGGCAGCGAGCACCTGAAGGGAAGTGCTAACATTGCTTCATACTTTATCCTTTCTAAAATCAAAATATATGGGAGCAGATGGAATCCTGGAAGTAGAAAAACCCAAAGGTCCTACTTCCTGAAACAGCTGACCAAGGCCAACCCCAAAGAAAGGAGACAAAAAAGGGCCCAATCAGCCTCAACCAGAAGGAAGAGATACTGTCATCAAGGAAAACAGATCCAAAAAGGACAATTCCAAAGAAGACCTTAAAGAGAAGATGAGGAACATTACCCAGAGCAATCCTTAGCAGGATCCGCTCTGGACCCTCATCAACATATAGGAACAGGACAGCGAGGACTGAGTGCACTCCTTTGGTCGCCTGCAAATCACGATTTAGGCGAGGTTACTTGTAACCCATCAGTGAAAGGGTACTCGCTGTAAGGAACACCTAGTCACCCTGATGCTCCTCAAAAGTAGAGATGAGAACCATCTTGTCGTCTGGGTACATATGTCGCCCTGCATGGGCAGAGCCTCATAAATTTATTGAAGCTCATGGAAGTTCCACTTCACGAAAAAACTTTGGGAGAACCAGGGCTGGCAGCGAGCACCTGAAGGGTGCTCGCTTCATACTTTATCCTTTATCCTTTCTAAAATCAAAATATATGGGAGCAGATGGAATCCTGGAAGTAGAAAAACCCAAAGGTCCTACTTCCTGAAACAGCTGACCAAGGCCAACCCCAAAGAAAGGAGACAAAAAAGGGCCCAATCAGCCTCAACCCGAAGGAAGAGATACTGTCATCAAGGAAAACAGATCCAAAAAGGACAATTCCAAAGAAGACCTTAAAGAGAAGATGAGGAACATTACCCAGAGCAATCCTTAGCAGGATCCGCTCTGGACCCTCATCAACATATAGGAACAGGACAGCGAGGACTGAGTGCACTCCTTTGGTCGCCTGCAAATCACGATTTAGGCGAGGTTACTTGTAACCCATCAGTGAAAGGGTACTCGCTGTAAGGAAAACCTAGTCACCCTGATGCTCCTCAAAAGTAGAGATGAGAACCATCTTGTCGTCTGGGTACATATGTCGCCCTGCATGGGCAGAGCCTCATAAATTTATTGAAGCTCATGGAAGTTCCACTTCACGAAAAAACTCTAGCAAAAAACAAAAGCATAATTCGATCTGAAGAGGACCCAAAGAGAGACTAACTCCTCATCTGAGTGAGAAACTCACCATCCAACCAGGCAGCCAGTTACACCGGCACCACGTGGATGATATAAGCCATAAGGAACAGAGTTTAGAGCCCGACCAGGACCAGCCTGCTACATAGGGCATTCAAAACCGACCCAAACCACAGAAAAATCAAGATCCCATAGTATCAACAAAACTAAGGACATACCAATGTACTGAAACCTTAACCTGCGACTTCCACGGAAGTGCTCAAGCGACCACAAAATCGTCAGTATCAAATTCCAGAGAAGAAATGTTTCCCAAAAGAAAATTATAACAAACATGAGCTTCCAAAAGAAATAAAAACACATCCTACCAGATCAAAGAAAAAGAAGGCAGCACCCGCAGGTGAACGCCCAAGAAGAATGGGTACACTAACAGGACCAGCCAATCAGAGACCCACTTCCTTCAAAGCTCAGAACTGGAATAAGATACCCCAAGAAAAAGGAGACGATAAGGAGATTAACTGCATCCCCACACGTCTAACCCAGCTTGCCGTCTGGAACAGAAGACCGCAGATCCCCCAACTTATTAGGACTGGAATCCTCCAGCACCGCCAAAACATGCCGCAGCAGGACGCAAAGGCGTGCCAGTCTATAACGAAAAGCAAGACTTACCTCCGCCGGGGCAAGTGACGACTCCGGCCTCGAGGGTTAGACCCCTGAAGCTTCAGAGGAAACCGCTTCCCCAGATGGCTGACCTGACCCAGACGATCCCACGCCTGATGAGCCCTGGTTATCAGAACACTGAGAGTATCTCAGCAACGCCTCCCTCTCTGGAAGATGTAAATGTGCCAACGCCATAGATATGGCCATGCGGAACCGTGCCGTAACCTCTGGAGGAAACAAGCCGCCTTCTGTAGAAGGGGTAATGGCATTAGGGACACCTGCTTGCCTAGCCAAGGAAGGTTCTAGGGGATGCTCCTCACAGGATATGGGATCCCCAGGAGTGGGTGGATCGACAGACTCTAAGTTCCCTGTTCAGGGAGAAGAGAGCACTCTAAAGCAGCATTCGGAACATAAATGATAGGCATGGATTACCTGGGCCATTTCATACTCTTTGCAAGAAGTAGAATCTGAATCAGAGACATCCGTCTCTAAAAAGTCAGAATCCGCCATAACTTGGTGATAGATAATTATGGATAGAAAAAAATAAAACGGCACCTTACACCCCCCAATGGCTGGGGTACTCACCACCTCCTGTGACCCAGACAACTAGCGAACAGATTCTCTCTGTCGCCACACGGTCAGGAATACGGAAATGGAGAAAAGAACGTGACCACACCTAGTCACAAGGTACACCGTGCAGGCCAGAAAAAGGGTGCCAAGGCCACCAGGTCCCACGCAACCTGATAAAAAAGACTGTTATGTTCTGATATAGCCATGAGCCCAATTTACACTACACATTAGCAGACAGAATCACATAACAAACATGATTAAAGTCCTCCCTGTTCAATAACCCCCCTCAGGAGATATTAACCCATGATTCCATAAGATAAAGGAGTCCCACTGAGATTTCACGATTTATAACAAACACTTATCACCTATACACATAAGGACCTTACGAGGTCCTCTCAACACTGACTTCTAATTCTATTTTATTATATCCCTTATTTTCCTTCATGTTGAGTTTTCATATCTACTCACCACCATCTAACTAAACTTGCTCTAGGTCTCTTGACACCTAGAGGTTATTATCATTAATACCACTTTTTATCATCATATATAGATAGTCTATTTTCATAGTTAATCATATTTCACATATTTATATGTAGCTTCACTTATGCACACATTGATATATACTGATTTTGATATTATGGCCAGTCTAACATTCATTAGTTTATTAGTATATAGATGTGAGTTACAAATTAACTTGGCCATGGTTTCACTTTAATCGATAGTGTTTGCCTTAGACGATGGGGCGATTATGTTCTTGCCCCCTCTCTGAACATGCGCTCTTGTCTCTCACATAGCGTATTGTTAAGATAGGTACCGCTCTGTTTTGTCTCTTATTCTCCCAGTGGGGCTCTTATATTTATTCCATTAAGCAGGCACATATTATTCTATTATCGTGCAGTATGTCTGTATGGGTTTGCGGGCACGCTCTGGTCCGGTCCAGCCCATCCCCTTTCTATAATAAGGTGAAAAATAGTCGCACCACTGTATTGCCAAAAGTTCACAAATTTATTGAGCCAATTTCCAAAAAATCAACAACGTTTCGGACACAAGTCCTTAGTCATGTGTCCGAAACGTTGTTGATTTTTTGGAAATTGGCTCAATAAATTTGTGAACTTTTGGCAATACAGTTGTGCGACTATTTTTCACCTTATTACTTTTATTTGGGTGATGTGCAGTGCCCCTTAGTTTGCACACTGTGTAAATCCCAGGTGCTGGATCTTTGGAACTGTTACCATCCCCTTTCTATGACATCCTGACAATTTAGGCCAATCACACAACAGTTACACACACATCAGTACAGGACCTATCACCATTCGCTATGCACGCACTGCGTCATTTGACCCTTACACTCACACACAGGTGCAGGATGCCGTTGTGTAAATTTCAACACTATCATAACTATCACTACAAGCAACCGGGCTACAATATCATAGTAAGTACATAGTACGGTTAAGATGACTATATAATAATATTATCGCTCACTGCTCAGCTTCTATTTAGTGATCATACATAGAGTCCGTTTACAGGGAATCTACTATTGACAACTCCCTATCTCGTACAACCATGATCATAATATTATCTGTTTAATGATCCTGGTATTGCTTTTGCCATTGTTGTCTCTAATATACATAAACATCAGTTGATACTAAAAAGTATTGATTTGTACTAAAGTTTACTGTCTTTATTATTTTTATGGGAAGATCATTTACTGTATGATGTCTCTGTTTCCTTCAATGTTTTTAATACTATTATATGAAATAGTTATTTTATTATCATTTATTTTTTGTGTTATAATTGAAATGTCAATTATCTCAATAATTTGACAAATAGAAATGATGAGTTTCCATATTGTACTGATATGTATTTTTATTGTTCACCTGCCCTGCCATTGTGTTTATATATGTTATGTTTTGTTTATATTGTGACATCATTTTCTGTGGGCCATATATGATTGGTCATGACTCATTTGATGATTTTACCGGGCAACACCCATTTCAAGTGTAGCCAATTACAGTGATTATTTAGTTTGTTTGCATGGTATATGTAGCAAGTGTTTTACATTCAATTTTATTAAGCCTGATGAAACAGCCACTGGTGGCTCAGTAACGTGTTGCATAATTTTTATCTTTTTAAATAAAGTAAGTAATTTTACTTACCACTTGCTGCCTGCTTTTTGCTATACCATCTACTCCTTACATCTGTCTATGGACCATTGAGAGTTCCTGGATGCCAGTGATCAAGTCTACTGGGTAACCAAATTGATCCCAGTTTGCTTCAACAAATAATACCATACATCCGCCGGAGGCCAGTCTTCTGGGTGACTGTTTTTGATCCCAGACTGTTTTATCTACACCACTAGGGGTGACATATTTCATGTGAGTGTAATCATTACACCTCTAACAATCCAAATATTCTCTACAATATTGGGCCATGTGGCGCTTCTGTCTTCTATTTCCTGCAGAGTCCCACTGATACACTGACTTCTTCGTTTACATTACATTCACATAATCAAAGTAAAATGAAACAATCTTACCGGAATCTACGCCGTGGAACAGGAACACGGCCCTTCAAGTGTGACAGATTGTAGCTTCGCTTCTGACATGGACTTGAATGAAGAAAGCAGACAGTGAAACCCGTCAACACTGATTGCTGAAGAGCTGTTAACATAAGTTGGGATGGTTTCTCAGAAAGACTCTCCCTGCATCTCCGGATTCTAACATTCATCCATGCTCTCACTGAGAGGCTGACAGGATTACTTAAAACTCAAGTCCCATTCCGAAGAGTACTACCCTCCATAAGAGACCATCTTAAATCTTCCGACACTTCTTTGCCAACCTCCTGTGACGAAAGGCAAAGAATGACTGGGGGATAAAGGAAGGGGGGGGAGGTATTTAAGCCTTTGGCTGGGGTGTCTTTGCCTCCTCCTGGTGGCCAGGTTCTGAGTTCCTAAAAGTAATGAATGCAGCTGTGGACTCTCCCCGTTTATGAAGAAAATACACGTCCTCCAGGACTATGGTCACCATGAACCGACTCCCTTGTACCAAGGAAGAATGAAACCACTGGTTACCATTTGAAGGACGGTACCCTGAGAAATCTTGTTGAGACACTGTAGATCTAACATAGGATGAAAAATTCCCTCTTTTTCAGGAACCACGAACAGGAATGAATAGAATTTTAGACCCTGTTCCCTTACAGGAACTGGAACTATCATCGGGACGAGAAATCACAAACACACTTCAAAAATGCCACACTATTATCTGGCTTACAGATAAAATTGAGAGGAGAAACCTGCCTCTGGGAGGAAGGTATGAATTCTCTGTAGAAAACCTGAGATACTTTGTCCACAGCCTATCCAGGACATCTTGTATCCATGTATGAAAACAAAACAGAGATTCCACCCCCCACCTGGACCGATCTTGGATTGGGGGCAAAACAGAATTTATGTTTACCTGATAAATTACTTTCTCCAACGGTGTGTCCGGTCCACGGCGTCATCCTTACTTGTGGGATATTCTCTTCCCCAACAGGAAATGGCAAAGAGCCCAGCAAAGCTGGTCACATGATCCCTCCTAGGCTCCGCCTACCCCAGTCATTCGACCGACGTTAAGGAGGAATATTTGCATAGGAGAAACCATATGATACCGTGGTGACTGTAGTTAAAGAAAATAAATTATCAGACCTGATTAAAAAAACCAGGGCGGGCCGTGGACCGGACACACCGTTGGAGAAAGTAATTTATCAGGTAAACATAAATTCTGTTTTCTCCAACATAGGTGTGTCCGGTCCACGGCGTCATCCTTACTTGTGGGAACCAATACCAAAGCTTTAGGACACGGATGAAGGGAGGGAGCAAATCAGGTCACCTAAATGGAAGGCACCACGGCTTGCAAAACCTTTCTCCCAAAAATAGCCTCAGAAGAAGCAAAAGTATCAAACTTGTAAAATTTGGTAAAAGTGTGCAGTGAAGACCAAGTCGCTGCCCTACATATCTGATCAACAGAAGCCTCGTTCTTGAAGGCCCATGTGGAAGCCACAGCCCTAGTGGAATGAGCTGTGATTCTTTCAGGAGGCTGCCGTCCGGCAGTCTCGTAAGCCAATCTGATGATGCTTTTAATCCAAAAAGAGAGAGAGGTAGAAGTTGCTTTTTGACCTCTCCTTTTACCAGAATAAACAACAAACAAGGAAGATGTTTGTCTAAAATCCTTTGTAGCATCTAAATAGAATTTTAGAGCGCGAACAACATCCAAATTGTGCAACAACCGTTCCTTCTTTGAAACTGGTTTCGGACACAAAGAAGGCACGACTATCTCCTGGTTAATGTTTTTGTTAGAAACAACTTTTGGAAGAAAACCAGGTTTAGTACGTAAAACCACCTTATCTGCATGGAACACCAGATAAGGAGGAGAACACTGCAAAGCAGATAATTCTGAAACTCTTCTAGCAGAAGAAAATGCAACCAAAAACAAAACTTTCCAAGATAATAACTTAATATCAACGGAATGTAAGGGTTCAAACGGAACCCCCTGAAGAACTGAAAGAACTAAGTTGAGACTCCAAGGAGGAGTCAAAGGTTTGTAAACAGGCTTGATTCTAACCAGAGCCTGAACAAAGGCTTGAACATCTGGCACAGCTGCCAGTTTTTTGTTAAGTAACACAGACAAGGCAGAAATCTGTCCCTTCAAGGAACTTGCAGATAATCCTTTCTCCAATCCTTCTTGAAGAAAGGATAGAATCTTAGGAATCTTTACCTTGTCCCAAGGGAATCCTTTAGATTCACACCAACAGATATATTTTTTCCATATTTTGTGGTAAATTTTTCTAGTTACAGGCTTTCTGGCCTGAACAAGAGTATCAATAACAGAATCTGAGAACCCTCGTTTTGATAAGATCAAGCGTTCAATCTCCAAGCAGTCAGCTGGAGTGAGACCAGATTCGGATGTTCGAACGGACCTTGAACAAGAAGGTCTCGTCTCAAAGGTAGCTTCCATTGTGGAGCCGATGACATATTCACCAGATCTGCATACCAAGTCCTGCGTGGCCACGCAGGAGCTATCAAGATCACCGACGCCCTCTCCTGATTGATCCTGGCTACCAGCCTGGGGATGAGAGGAAACGGCGGGAATACATAAGCTAGTTTGAAGGTCCAAGGTGCTACTAGTGCGTCTACTAGAGTCGCCTTGGGATCCCTGGATCTGGACCCGTAGCAAGGAACCTTGAAGTTCTGCCGAGAGGCCATCAGATCCATGTCTGGAATGCCCCACAGTTGAGTAATTTGGGCAAAGATTTCCGGATGGAGTTCCCACTCCCCCGGATGTAATGTCTGACGACTCAGAAAATCCGCTTCCCAATCTTCCACTCCTGGGATGTGGATTGCAGACAGGTGGCAGGAGTGAGTCTCCGCCCATTGAATGATTTTGGTCACTTCTTCCATCGCCAGGGAACTCCTTGTTCCCCCCTGATGGTTGATGTACGCAACAGTCGTCATGTTGTCTGATTGAAACCGTATGAACTTGGCCTTTGCTAGCTGAGGCCAAGCCTTGAGAGCATTGAATATCGCTCTCAGTTCCAGAATATTTATCGGTAGAAGAGATTCTTCCCGAGACCAAAGACCCTGAGCTTTCAGGGATCCCAAGACCGCGCCCCAGCCCATCAGACTGGCGTCGGTCGTGACAATGACCCACTCTGGTCTGCGGAAGGTCATCCCTTGTGACAGGTTGTCCAGGGACAGCCACCAACGGAGTGAGTCTCTGGTCCTCTGATTTACTTGTATCTTCGGAGACAAGTCTGTATAGTCCCCATTCCACTGACTGAGCATGCACAGTTGTAATGGTCTTAGATGAATGCGCGCAAAAGGAACTATGTCCATTGCCGCTACCATCAAACCTATTACTTCCACGCACTGCGCTATGGAAGGAAGAGGAACGGAATGAAGTGTTTGACAAGAGTTTAGAAGTTTTGTTTTTCTGGCCTCTGTCAGAAAAATCCTCATTTCTAAGGAGTCTATTATTGTTCCCAAGAAGGGAACCCTTGTCGACGGAGATAGAGAACTCTTTTCCACGTTCACTTTCCATCCGTGAGATCTGAGAAAGGCCAGGACTATGTCCGTGTGAGCCTTTGCTTGAGGAAGGGACGACGCTTGAATCAGAATGTCGTCCAAGTAAGGTACTACTGCAATGCCCCTTGGTCTTAGCACCGCTAGAAGGGACCCCAGTACCTTTGTGAAAATCCTTGGAGCAGTGGCTAATCCGAAAGGAAGCGCCACGAACTGGTAATGCTTGTCCAGGAATGCGAACCTTAGGAACCGATGATGTTCCTTGTGGATAGGAATATGTAGATACGCATCCTTTAAATCCACCGTGGTCATGAATTGACCTTCCTGGATGGAAGGAAGAATTGTTCGAATGGTTTCCATTTTGAACGATGGAACCTTGAGAAACTTGTTTAAGATCTTGAGATCTAAGATTGGTCTGAACGTTCCCTCTTTTTTGGGAACTATGAACAGATTGGAGTAGAACCCCATCCCTTGTTCTCCTAATGGAACAGGATGAATCACTCCCATTTTTAACAGGTCTTCTACACAATGTAAGAATGCCTGTCTCTTTATGTGGTCTGAAGACAATTGAGACCTGTGGAACCTCCCCCTTGGGGGAAGCCCCTTGAATTCCAGAAGATAACCTTGGGAGACTATTTCTAGTGCCCAAGGATCCAGAACATCTCTTGCCCAAGCCTGAGCGAAGAGAGAGAGTCTGCCCCCCACCAGATCCGGTCCCGGATCGGGGGCCAACATTTCATGCTGTCTTGGTAGCAGTGGCAGGTTTCTTGGCCTGCTTTCCCTTGTTCCAGCCTTGCATTGGTCTCCAGGCTGGCTTGGCTTGAGAAGTATTACCCTCTTGCTTAGAGGACGTAGCACTTGGGGCTGGTCCGTTTCTACGAAAGGGACGAAAATTAGGTTTTCCCCTTGAAAGGAATGTTAAGGAGTTTGTTCTTGGAAGACGCATCCGCTGACCAAGATTTCAACCAAAGCGCTCTACGCGCCACAATAGCAAACCCAGAATTCTTCGCCGCTAACCTAGCCAATTGCAAAGTGGCGTCTAGGGTGAAAGAATTAGCCAATTTGAGAGCACGGATTCTGTCCATAATCTCCTCATAAGGAGGAGAATCACTATCGATCGCCTTTACTAGCTCATCGAACCAGAAACACGCGGCTGTAGTGACAGGGACAATGCATGAAATTGGTTGTAGAAGGTAACCTTGCTGAACAAACATCTTTTTAAGCAAACCTTCTAATTTTTTATCCATAGGATCTTTGAAAGCACAACTATCTTCTATGGGTATAGTGGTGCGTTTGTTTAAAGTAGAAACCGCTCCCTCGACCTTGGGGACAGTCTGCCATAAGTCCTTTCTAGGGTCGACCATAGGAAACAATTTTTTAAATATGGGGGGAGGGACGAAAGGTATACCGGGCCTTTCCCATTCTTTATTTACAATGTCCGCCACCCGCTTGGGTATAGGAAAAGCTTCTGGGAGCCCCGGGACCTCTAGGAACTTGTCCATTTTACATAGTTTCTCTGGGATGATCAAATTCTCACAATCATCCAGAGTGGATAATACCTCCTTAAGCAGAGCGCGGAGATGTTCCAACTTAAATTTAAATGTAATCACATCGGGTTCAGCTTGTTGAGAAATTTTCCCTGAATCTGAAATTTCTCCCTCAGACAAAACCTCCCTGGCCCCCTCAGACTGGTGTAGGGGCATTTCAGAACCATTATCATCAGCGTCCTCATGCTCTACAGTATCTAAAACAGAGCAGTCGCGCTTACGCTGATAAGTGGGCATTTTGGCTAAAATGTTTTTGATAGAATTATCCATTACAGCCGTTAATTGTTGCATAGTAAGGAGTATTGGCGCGCTAGATGTACTAGGGGCCTCCTGAGTGGGCAAGACTCGTGTAGACGAAGGAGGGAATGATGCAGTACCATGCTTACTCCCCTCACTTGAGGAATCATCTTGGGCATCATTTTCAGTGTCACATAAATCACATTTATTTAAATGAGAAGGAACCTTGGCTTCCCCACATTCAGAACACAGTCTATCTGGTAGTTCAGACATGTTAAACAGGCATAAACTTGATAACAAAGTACAAAAAACGTTTTAAAATAAAACCGTTACTGTCACTTTAAATTTTAAACTGAACACACTTTATTACTGCAATTGCGAAAAAGTATGAAGGAATTGTTCAAAATTCACCAAAATTTCACCACAGTGTCTTAAAGCCTTAAAAGTATTGCACACCAAATTTGGAAGCTTTAACCCTTAAAATAACGGAACCGGAGCCGTTTTTAACTTTAACCCCTTTACAGTCCCTGGTATCTGCTTTGCTGAGACCCAACCAAGCCCAAAGGGGAATACGATACCAAATGACGCCTTCAGAAAGTCTTTTCTATGTATCAGAGCTCCTCACACATGCGACTGCATGTCATGCTGCTCAAAAACAAGTGCGCAATACCGGCGCGAAAATGAGGCTCTGCCTATGATTAGGGAAAGCCCCTAGAGAATAAGGTGTCTAAAACAGTGCCTGCCGATATTATTTAACAAAAATACCCAGATTAAATGATTCCTCAAGGCTAAATATAGGTAATATATGAATCGATTTAGTTAAACACTAAAAAACTCTAAGCCATCTCCGTGGAGATGTTGCCTGTACAACGGCAAAGAGAATGACTGGGGTAGGCGGAGCCTAGGAGGGATCATGTGACCAGCTTTGCTGGGCTCTTTGCCATTTCCTGTTGGGGAAGAGAATATCCCACAAGTAAGGATGACGCCGTGGACCGGACACACCTATGTTGGAGAAAACTCCTTTAGGTCTATTCATCTTTCCTTGTGGTAGAAAAGACCCTTTTCCACCCGTAGTATCAGAAATATTCCTGTCAGATCAGAACCAAACAAGTCTTACCTTTGTAAGAAGGCGTCAGAAGCTTGGCCTTAAAGGAAAATCCACTGACCATGGATATAACCACAACGCCCCGCATGCTAGCACCTCAAAGCCAAATATCTTGGTTCCTGGCTAAAAAGCTGCACTTTAGCATCAGAAATAAAATAAGTGGCTAGCTTAAAAGCCATAATTCTGTTCTGGATCATCCAAGGCACTGCACCAATAAGATGCCGCACTTGACACAGTGGAAAAACAAACTGCCATGTAAGCCTGCAGCTTAGTCCATTGATTAGAGAACAACTATCCTCTCTAGGAATTGAAGTTCGCTTAGCCAGAGTAGAAATGTCCTACTACCTTTAAACAACAGGATAGGAAACATTTAATAAAATCAGGAGAGAGGGAGAAGGTTTCTGACCCTTACTACTCCCATTTCTGTGAAAAAATCTCGGAGGACGGTCTTTAACAGGAAAAACTTACACAGAGGAATCCTAGAATTAATCAAAAGTACTAGATTCTTAAAGATTGATAAGGACAGGCGTATCGAAGTTGCTCAAAGTAGCCAAAACCTCCTTTAACAAAACATGAAAGTTTTCAAGCTAAAAACCTGAAGGTTCTACTTCAGCATCAGATAAAGGAATTATACTGTCCGAATCTGAGATTTCACCCTCAGAAGCTACCGAAGTATCCACTTCAACAGACGTATGAGGGAACTTCAACTTGAATATCAGCAAGTTGAGCAGAAACCTTACTATCTCAATCACAAACTTTCCTCTTGCGTTTTCCCTTTTAGCATAGGAAAGGCAGATAATGCCACAGATACCGCAAAGATATCTGGGTAGCAATTTCTGCAGGCAACAAAAGCTTTTCCAGGAGACTGGGAGGAACTGTAGGGCACTGAATGTGACGCCATAGCGGCTTAGGACGTTTGTGGAAAAAGCTGTGGCATTACCTGAACAGCATCATCCAGAGAGACATAAGGCTCATTTGAAATCAACATCTGTTGTTTATTTGCAAACATAATGTACCAAATTACATTGGTGATCAAATTAAGAATTTCTACACCAGGAAGACTAATGATTAAAAATTACCTGTACTGTCACTTTAAATATCAAAACAGTCAACAGTCAAAGATAGCAATTGAAACCTAGGTTTCACTACTAGAGTGCCTTTTTGTGTTTTACTAAGTTACACTGTTAGCGTGTTACATGTGTTTCACTGTGTTTTCACTGTGTTTCACTGAGTTACTATAAGCATGCAACATAGATCTAAGTTCACAACACCTCTGATTTAACTGAGGTGTCTGCTGACACAAACAATAAAATTCTCAAACACTTAGCGAGTCACTATATAGTTTATTCCAAACATGCTTATAAGGTTCCAATCATTGTGCACGCAGCACAGACCCTATTGCAGCAGGATTATTATTGCAAATAAACTGTTAATGTGCAATATGTAAATTGCATAATTAAAAATAACCACATTATTGTAAAAAACAATGCAAACAATATTACTTGCAGTGCAGAACCATTACAAGACGACTTCCCTATCATCTATCCGACACTGCTCTAAGAAAAATAAAGAATGGAGGAGTCGGTCACATGATCGGCTGAGCGAACTGCGCCATCAAGTAAAAGCGCGCGCTCAAGCCGATAGGATAGAAGACAACATAGTCTAAAGTCTCATCTAAAAACAGCTCCGTAGCAAAATTCTAGCTAGGGAGGAAAAAGTAAACACGCAATCAGCCCTCAATACTTCAGATAGTGTCTGACTGTAAGACACTTGAGCCCCTGCTGCTCGGTAGCGATTAGTTATTTTGGGCAGTGCTGGGGGATTGGTTCTTAACCACGTAGCAACCTAGCCAGTAACGACTCTGTTAATAAACTATGCAAACAAATAAATGACTAGCATGTCCCACATAGAAAATGCCCTGAGTATTCATAAGAGCATTTTCACACAACACACCCAAAATTACGGAGCCACAGGTTAACTCCATATAAAGAGATTAACCCCTTGTCTCAATCACATACCACAAGTGCCTGCACCCTGCCTTAACCCCTTAATGACCGGACCATTTTTCAATTTTCTTACCCTTAATGACAATGGCTATTTTTACATTTCTGCAGTTTAGCTGTAATTTTCCTCTTACTCGTTTACTGTACCCACACATATTATATACCGTTTTTCTCGTCATTAAATGGACTTTCTAAAGATACCATTATTTTCATCATCCTATATTATAAAAGGCCAAGTGTGTCTGAAGCCGTCATGCGCAGTAGAGACTGCGCGCGGACAAACACACCTGGCCTTAATCATTGTCGGCTTGGAAAGGTGAGTGACAGCTGTGAGATAGAGCGCGAGGTACACAGCATACAAGCAGCTGTGAGATAGGGAGCGCGAGGTACACAAACAGCTGTGAGGTCTGGGGAGCGCGAGGTAAGCTGATTGAAATAGCCTGTGGCAAGAGATATGCAGACCTCACAGCTGTTTGTGGCCGACGGGAGCGTTGCGATGTGGGCGTGGCCGGGCGTCGTGAGTGGCGTGGCCGAGCGGGTGTCGCCGCGATGGGGCGTGGCCGGACGGGTGTCGCCGGGCGGGTCCCGCGATGTGAAGACACTAGACAGAGCCAGAGAGGGAGCAGGAGAGGGGGGGGGGGGAAGGAGCAGGAGAGGGGGGGGAGAAGGGCCAAAGAGGGGGGAGAGAGAGAGCCAAAGAGGAGAGAGAGCCAAAGAGAAGAAAGAGCCAGAGAGGAAAGAGAGCCAAAGAGGAAAGAGAAAGAGGAGAGAGAGCCAAAGAGGGGGGAGAGAGAGACAAATAGGGGGGAGAGAGAGACAAATAGGGGGGGGAGAGAGAGCCAAATAGGGGGAGAGAGAGAGCCAAATAGGGGGGAGAGAGAGCCAAAGAGGGGGAAGAGAGAGCCAAAGTGGGGGGGGAGAGCCAAAGGGGGGGGGGGGAGAGCCAAACAGGGGGGAGAGAGAGAGCCAAAAAGGAGAGAGAGCCAAAGAGGGGGGAGAGAGAGCCAAAGAGGGAGGGGGGGAGAGCCAAAGAGGGGGGGAGAGAGCCAAAGGGGGGGGGGAGAGAGAGCCAAAGAGGAAAGAGAGCCAAAGAGGAGAGCAAAAGAGGGGAGAGAGCCAAAGAGGGGGGAGAGAGAGCCAAAGAGGGGGGGGGGGCAGAGCCAAAGAGGGGGGGAGAGCGCCAAAGAGGGGAGAGAGAGCCAAAGGGGGTGGGGAGAGAGCCAAAGGAGGGGAGAGCCAAAGAGGAGAGAGAGCAAAAGAGGGGAGAGAGCCAAAGAGGGGGGGGGGGGGGGGAGAGAGCCAAAGGGGGGGGGGGAGAGAGAGCCAAAGAGGGGGGGGAGAGAGCCAAAGAGGGGGGAGAGAGAGCAAAAGAACAGAGGGAGAGAGCAAAAGAGGGGAGAGAGAGCAAAGGAGAGGGGGGAGAGAAAGCAAAAGAGAGGGGGGAGAGAAAGCAAAAGAGAGGGGGGAAGAGAGAGCAAAAGAGAGGGGGGAGAGAGCAAGGGGTGGGACCGCTGTACTGCAAAAAATGGTCCGTGTGCACAGGCTTTAGTACTAGTATCTTATAATTTACTAAAAAAAAATGATAAAATATGAGGAAAAAATGGAAAAAAAACACACTTTTTCTAACTTTGACCCCCAAAATCTGTTACACATCTACAACCACCAAAAAACACCCATGATAAATAGTTTCTAAATTTTATCCAGAGTTTAGAAATACCCAATGTTTACATGTTCTTTGCTTTTTTTTGCAATTTATGGGGCAATAAATACAAGTAGCACTTTGCTATTTCCAAACCACTTTTTTTCCAAAATTAGCGCTAGTTACTTTGGAACCCTGATATCTGTTAGGAATACCTGAATATCCCTTGACATGTATATATTTTGTTTTAGAAGACATCCCAAAGTATCTAGGCCCATTTTGGTATATTTCATGCCACCATTTCACCGCCAAATGCGATAAAAAAAAAAAAAAAGTTCACTTTTTCACAAATTTTGTCACAAATTTTAGGTTTCCCACTGAAATTATTTACAAACAGCTTCTGCAATTATGGCACAAATGGTTGTAAATGCTTCTCTGGGATCCCCGTTTTCAGAAATAACAGACTTATATGGCTTTGTGGTTGCTTTTTGGTAATTAGAAAGCCGCTAAATGCCGCTGCGCACCACACGTGTTTTATGCCCAGGAGTGAAGGGGTTAATTAGGGAGCTTGTAGGGTTAATTTTAGCTTTAGTGTAGTGTAGTAGACAACCCCAAGTATTGATCTAGGCCCATTTTGGTATATTTTATGCCACCATTTCACCGCCAAATGCGAGCAAATAAAAAAAAAAAACTTTACATTTTTCACAATTTTAGTTTTCTCACTGAAATTATTTACAAACAGCTTGTGCTATTATGGCAGAAATTGTTGTAAAAGCTTCTCTGGGATCCCCTTTGTTCAGAAATAGCAGACATATATGGCTTTGGCGTTGCTTTTTGGTAATTAGAAGGCCCCTAAATGCTGCTGCGCACCACACGTGAATTATGCCCAGCAGTGAAGGGGTTAAATTAGGTAGCTTGTAGGGAGCTTGCAGGGTTAATTTTAGAGATCAGCCTCCCACCTGACACATCCCACCCCCTGATCCCTCCCAAACAGCTCTCTTTCCTCCCCACCCCACAATTGTTCCCGCCATCTTAAGTACTGGCAGAAAGTCTGCCAGTACTAAATAAAAGAGTTTTTTTTTTTTTTTTTAAATAAAAATAATAAAATATTTTAGTTGTGATGGACCCCTGCCTTAGCACCAACCTCCCTGATCCCCCCCTCCAGCTCTCTAACCCTCTCCCCTACCTAATTACCGCCATCTTGGGTACTGGCAGCTGTCTGCCAGTACCCAGTTTGGCCCCACAAACCAAAGTATTTTAATTTTATTTATAACTTTTCTTTTTCTTTTTAATTATTTCTGTAGTGTAGCAGCCCCCCCACAATACCCCCACCCCCACCCTTCCCAGATCCTTTTATATGTAAAAAAAAAATTAACTTTTTTTCCCCTTCCTTCCTTCATTGGTGTTAGTGTGGCTAATGCGCGCACGTGCACACGCGTCCCCGTGCACGCGTGCCCCGTGCACACACGCGCCAGTGCACGTGCGCGTGCATCGTGCACACGCGCACACGCTCCCTCCTCCCACCCAGACAAAGGCACCATCGGCACCATCGCTACTGGTGCAGAGAGGGCCACAGAGTGTCTCTCTCTGCATCGGAGGCTTGTAAAGGGGTATTGCAGGATGCCTCCATATCGAGGCATCACTGCAATACCCTCAGAGCTGCTGGAAGCGATTGTGATCACTTCCAGCATTCTGTTAGACAACTGACGTACCAGGTACGTCTATTGTCATTAACAGTTAGTTTTTGCATGACGTACCTGGTACGTCAGTTGTCATTAAGGGGTTAAATTAATCCTATACTCAGTATTTAGTCCCAAGAATACTGCAGCGGGCCTTCTATTAACCCCCTCAGTGCCAATCTCCCCACCTAGAAGATAAACAGCACTTACCTGCATCTAGCCATCCGGCAGGAAGACAGCTTACTAGGTATGAGAGGATGCCGCTCCTCACAGAAACCTGTAGAAAAAAGAAAGAAACAGAGTAAACCTACTCTGGCTTTCTATACCATGGGCAGCAAATATGTTAGGAAAACGCAGCAAGGCCCACCTTACAGGTTCCTAACTGCTTTAAAGCCACCACTGCCCTACCGAAGAGACTAATGTGGAGTACGGCTACACCCAGATTTGAGAAGAAAGGTCAGAGCAAACCTACTCTGGCTTTCAAAATAATAAAATCTTGATTAAAGTGAAATAATCAGACACCAAAAACTTCACCTCCTCCTTGCACCGAAGGCAAAGAGAATGACGGGGTTGTGGGAAGGGAAGTGATACTTAACAGTCTTGACTGTGGTGCATTTTGCCTCCTCCTGCTGGCCAGGAGTGATATTCCCAACAGTAACTGATGATGCCGTGGACTCACCATATCTTAGGAAAGAAACAAATGTTTTATTCATTATGCTATTTTTTTCCAAAAGGATCTAAAATATCATGCAAATGTTAAAAGCATTTGTTAACATGGAAGTTCCCCTCAGCTAGGAAAAATGCACTAAGCAAAAACACAATTTATGCTTACCTGATAAATTTATTTCTCTTGTGGTGTATCCAGTCCACGGATCATCCATTACTTGTGGGATATTCTCATTCCCAACAGGAAGTTGCAAGAGGACACCCACAGCAGAGCTGTAATATAGCTCCTCCCCTAACTGTCATAGCCAGTCATTCGACCGAAAACAAGCAGAGAAAGGAGGAACCATAGGGTGTAGTGGTTACTGTAGTTTAAATTTAAAAATTACCTGCCTTAAAATGACAGGGCGGGCCGTGGACTGGATACACCACAAGAGAAATAAATTTATCAGGTAAGCATAAATTGTGTTTTCTCTTGTAAGGTGTATCCAGTCCACGGATCATCCATTACTTGTGGGATACCAATACCAAAGCTAAAGTACACGGTTGAAGGGAGGGACAAGGCAGGAACTTAAATGGAAGGAACCACTGCCTGTAAAACCTTTCTCCCAAATATAGCCTCCGAAGAAGCAAAAGTATTAAATTTGTAAAATTTTGAAAAAGTATGAAGCGAAGACCAAGTCGCCGCCTTGCAAATCTGTTCAACAGAAGCCTCATTTTTAAAGGCCTAAGTGGAAGCCACAGCTCTAGTGGAATGAGCTGTAATCCTTTCAGGAGGCTGCTGTCCAGCAGTCTCATAGGCTAAGCGGATTAAGCTTCTTAGCCAAAAAGAAAGAGGTTGCCAAAGCCTTTTGACCTCTCCTCTGTCCAGAGTAGACAACAAACAAAGCAGATGTTTGACAAAAATCTTTAGTAGCTTGTAAGTAAAACTTTAAAGCACAGACCACGTCCAGATTGTGTAACACAAGGATGGAACCACAATCTCTTGATTGATATTCTTGTTAGATACCACCTTAGGTAAGAACCCAGGTTTGGTACGCAGGACTACCTTATCCGTATGAAAAATCAGATAAGGAGAATCACATTGTAAGGCAGATAGCTCAGAGACTCTACGAGCCGAGGAAATATCTACCAAAAAAAAAAAAAAAAAAGAACTTTCCAAGATAAAAGTTTGATATCTATGGAATGAAGAGGTTCAAACGGAACTCCTTGAAGAACCTTAAGAACCAAGTTTAAGCTCCATGGTGGAGCAACAGGTTTAAACACAGGCTTGATTCAAACTAAAGCCTGACAAAATGCCTGAACGTCTGGAACATCTGCCAGACGCTAGTGCAAAAGAATAGACAGAGCAAAAATCTGTCCCTTTAAGAAACTAGCTGACAATCCTTTTTCCAAACCTTCTTGGAGAAAAGATAAAATCCTAGGAATCCTGACCTTACTCCATGAGTAACCCTTGGATTCACACCAATAAAGATATCTACGCCATACCTTATGGTAAATTTTCCTGGTGACAGGCTTTCTTGCCTGTATTAAGGTATCAATAACTGACTCGGAGAAGCCACACTTTGATAAAATCAAGCATTCAATCTCCAGGCAGTCAGCCTCAGAGAAATTAGATTTGGATGGTTGAAAGGACCCTGAAGTAGAAGGTCCTGTCTCAGAGGCAGAGACCATGGTGGAAAGGATGACATGTCCACTAGATCTGCATACCAGGTCCTGCGTGGCCACGCAGGTGCTATCAGAATCACTGATGCTCTCTCCTGCTTGATCTTGGCAATCAGTCGAGGGAGCAGAGGAAACGGTGGAAACACATAAGTCAGGTTGAAAGACCAGGGCGCTGCTAGAGTATCTATCAGTGTCGCCTTGGGATCCCTGGACCTGGATCCGTAACACGGAAGCTTGGCGTTCTGGCGAGAAGCCATGAGATCCAGTTCTGGTTTGCCCCAACGGAGAATCAGTTGTGCAAATACCTCCGGATGGAGTTCCCACTCTCCCGGATGAAAAGTATGACGACTTAGAAAATCCGCCTCCCAGTGCTCTACACCTGGGATATGGATAGCTGATAGGTGGCAAGAGTGAATCTCTGCCCAGTGAATTATTTTTGAAACTTCTAACATCTCTAGGGAACTTCTTGTTCCCCCTCGATGGTTGATGTAAGCTACAGTCGTGATGTTGACCGACTGAAATCTGATGTACCTCAGAGTTGCTAACTGAGGCCAAACCTGAAGAGCCTTGAATATCGCTCTTAGTTTTAGAATATTTATTGGAAGGAGAGACTCCTCCTGAGTCCACGATCCCTGAGCCTTCAGGGAGTTCCAGACTGCACCCCAACCTAGAAGGCTGGCATTTGTTGTTACAATAGTCCAATCTGGCCTGCGAAGGTCATACCTTTGGACAGATGGACCCGAGATAGCCACCAGGGAAGAGGATCCCTGGTCTCTTGGTCCAGATTCAGTTGAGGGGCCAAATCTGTGTAATCCCCGCTCCACTGACTGAGCCTGCATAGTTGCAGCGGTCTGAGATGTAAGGGTGCAAACGGCACTATGTCCATTGCCGCTACCATTAAGCCGATTACTTCCATACACTGAGCCACCAAAGGGCGCGGAATGGAATGAAGAACCCGACAGGAATTTAGAAGCTTTGATAACCTGGACTCCGTCAAGGTAAATTTTCATTTCTACAGAATCTATCAGAGTCCCTAGAAAGGAAACTCTTGTGAGTGGGGATAGAGAACACTTTTCCTCGTTCACTGTCCACCCATGCGACCTCAGAAATGCCAGTACTACGTCCGTATGAGACTTGGCAATTTGGAAGTTTGACGCCTGTATCAGGATGTCGTCTAAATAAGGGGCTACTGCTATGCCCCGCGGCCTTAGGACCGCCAAAAGCGACCCTAGAACCTTTGTAAAGATTCTTGGGGCTGTAGCTAATCCAAAGGGAAGAGCTACAACTGGTAATGCCTGTCTTGAAAGGCAAACGTGAGAAACCGATGATGATCTTTGTGTATCGGAATGTGAAGATAAGCATCCTTTAGATCCACTGTAGTCATATATTGACCCTCCTGGATCAGTGGTAGGATGGTACGAATAGTTTCCATCTTGAACGACGGAACTTTGAGGAATTTGTTTAACATCTTTAGATCCAAAATCGGTCTGAAGGTTCCCTCTTTTTTGGGAACCACAAACAGATTTGAGTAAAAACCCTGTTCCTGTTCCTCCTTTGGAACTGGATGGATCACTCCCATAACTAGGAGGTCTCGTACACAGTGTAAGAATGCCTCACTCTTTATCTGGTTTGCAGATAATTGTGAAAGGTGAAATCTCCCTTTTGGGGGGGAAGCTTTGAAGTCCAGAAGATATCCCTAGGATATAATTTCCAACGCCCAGGGATCCTGAACATCTCTTGCCCACGCCTGGGCGAAGAGTGAAAGTCTGCCCCCTACTAGATCCGTTATCGGATAGGGGGTCGTTCCTTCATGCTGTCTTAGAGGCAGCAGCAGGCTTTTTGACCTGCTTACCTTTTTTCCAGGTCTGGTTTGGTCTCCAGACCGTCTTGGATTGAGCAAAAGTTCCCTCTTGTTTATTATTAGAGGAAGTTGATGCCGCACCTGCCTTGAAGTTTCAAAAGGCACGAAAATTAGACTGTTTGGCCCTAGATTTGGACCTGTCCTGAGGAAGGGCACAACCTTTTCCTCCCGTGATATCAGCAATAATCTCCTTCAAACCAGGCCCGAAAAGGGTCTGCCCCTTGAAGGGAATGTTAAGTAGCTTAGATTTTAAAGTCACGTCAGCTGACCATGATTTAAGCCATAGCGCTATGCGCGCCTGTATAGCAAAACCAGAATTCTTAGCCGTTAGTTTATTCAAATGAACAATGGCATCAGAAATAAAATAATTGGCTAGCTTAAGTGCTCTAAGTTTGCCAAGTATGTCATCCAATGCAGTCTCTACCTGTAAAGCCTCTTCCAGAGACTCAAACCAGTACGCCGCAGCAGCAGTGACAGGGGCAATGCATGCAATGGGCTGTAGGATAAAACCTTGTTGAATAAATATTTTCTTAAGGTAACCTTCTAATTTTTTATCCATTGGCTCTAAAAAAGCACAACTGTCCTCGACAGGGATAGTAGTACGCTTTGCTAGAGTAGAAACTGCTCCCTCCACCTTAGGGACTGTCTGCCATAAGTCCCGTGTGGTAGCGTCTATTGAAAAACATTTTTCTAAAAATAGGAGGGGAAGAGAACGGCACACCTGGTCTATCCCATTCCTTATTAATAATTTCTGTAAACCTTTTAGGTATTGGAAAAACATCAGTACACACCGGCACTGCAAAGCATTTATCCAGTCTACAAAATTTCTCTGGCACTGCAATGGTATCACAGTCATTCAGAGCAGCTAAAACCTCCCTAAGTAACACGCGGAGGTGTTCAAGCTTAAATTTAAATGTAGAAATATTAGAATCAGGTATCTTTCCTGAGTCATTAACATCACCCACTGACTGAAGCTCTCCTTCCTCAGCTTCTGCATATTGTGAGGCAGTATCAGACATGGTTCTTAAAGCATCAGTATGCTCTGCATTTTGTCTCACCCCAGAGCTATCTCGCTAACCTCTAAGTTCAGGTAGTCTGGCTAATACCGCTGACAGTGTATTATCCATGACTGCCGCCATGTCTTGTAAAGTAAACGCTATGGGCGCCCTAGATGTACTTGGCGTCATTTGAGCGTGAGTCCCTTGGGCGGGAGTCAAAGGGTCTGACACGTGGGGAGAGTTAGTCGGCATAACTTTCCCCTCGTCAGATTCCTCTGGTGATAATTTTTTTAAAAACAGAATATGATCTTTATTGCATAAAATGAAATCAGTACATTTGGTACACATTCTAAGAGGGGGTTCCACCATGGCTTTTAAACATAATGAACAAGGAGTTTCTTCTATGTCAGACATGTTTATACAGACTAGCAATGAGACTAGCAAGCTTGGAAAACACTTTAAATCAAGTTAACAAGCAAATATAAAAAACGGTACTGTGCCTTTAAGACTTGCAAATGGATGATTAACCCCTTAGTTCAAAAAACGGATCAAAAAAACGAAATAGACTTTTTTTTTTTTTTTTTAACAGTCACAACCAACTGCCACAGCAAGCTGTGGTCCTACCTTCCCCAATAAACGACTTTGGAAAGCCTTTGATCCCTTTAGAGATGTCCTATAGCATACAGGGGACTCCTGAGGGAAGCTGGATGTCACAGTTTGTAATTTTAACTGCACCAACTGTAACTTTTATACTATAACAATGGAAAGCCTCAGTAAAACTGTTTGTAGTCAAAATTTAAGCCAGCCATGTGGAAAAAACTAGGCCCCAATAAAGTTTTATCACCAATGCATATATAAAAACGATTAAACATGCCAGCAAACGTTTATATTGCAATATCATAAGGGTATTACCCCTGGGAGTAAGCATGATACCAGTCGTTATTAAATCACTGTATTCAGGCTTAACTTACATTAATCCGGTATCAGCAGCATTTTCTAGTGTTTTCCATCTCTAGAAAAAATTATAACTGCACATACCTGATAGCAGAATAAACTGCACGCCATTCTCTCGCTGAAGTTACCTCATCTGTGTAATCCCCTCAGACATATGTGAGAATAGCAATGGATATTAGTTACAACCTGCTAAGATCATAGAAACCTCAGGCAGATTCTTCTTCTATTTACTGCCTGAGATAAAATAGCACAACTCCGGTACTATTTAAAAATAACAAACTTTTGATTGAAGAAAATAAACTAACTATATTTAACCACTCTCTCCTACAACATCCTAGCTTGTTGAGAGTTGCAAGAGAATGACTGGCTATGACAGTTAGGGGAGGAGCTATATTACAGCTCTGCTGTGGGTGTCCTCTTGCAACTTCCTGTTGGGAATGAGAATATCCCACAAGTAATGGATGATCCGTGGACTGGATACACCTTACAAGAGAAATAAAACAGTTGCAAAATGTAGGACCCTATGTTTTATGATATGTTTTCATGTATTCAAATAATTATTTTTCTGTTATCATCTCTATTGTTCAAATATGACATTGTTGTCTTCAAATATACTTGCTGGACCAGGACATGTAGAACACTTAGCTGGTATCTAATTGTCTCAGATCATTTGAACTTGGTTGTTATGTTAACAAGTGGGTCGAATACAGCTACTAAGCTTTGCATTTTCCTCCTTTCTATATTACTGTTGAATGCTTAGGTGTTTAATGCAATTGACTGTGTGCCATTAGTCATGCTTTCTTTGTAACTTTGAACAATTTAATAAAGATTTGGGAAGAAGTGTAATTCATCTCTAGGGGTAGATTGCCCCAACTGTCCCTATTTAAGAGGGATGATCCCTGATTCTTAGCTCTTTCCCTCTGATACAGTCATATGTCCCTATTTGCACAATTTCCCATAGCCACACCCATGAAACACCCAGGCACGCTCACATGCTACCCGGACACACCCATTAACCACCTTGAAACACTTACAATTCAGCCCACTAACCACCTATAATCCCACCCCTTCCAACACAGCTCCACCCACAAAATGGTGACGAACCCCCATCAACCTTCTGAGTCCCTGACTAGCCACACATTGGGGGGTATGGATTGGTCACTGGCTGACAGGAAAAACTCTGAAGAGAAGATAACAGACAAAGGCATGCTGCACTAAGAGATTTTCTGTCATCACTATGAGAAAGCAGCATGGAAATATGTAGACACTTTTTACCTTGAAAATCTGAAATAAACAAATATGCCAGAATCAGTTGTCCACTTCCTATTACTGCTCATCAATAATTGTTATTAGGAAGTACCTACTAACTAATAAGCATTAAAAGGAAAGTAAACACCTTCTAATTATAATATTTTTGTACAGTCTTTGAATAGATTAAAGTTAAAGTAAAGTCAGTGTAATCGTTATTAACCAATGTAATATCTAACGAAAATAAAGGTTAGTTTAATTCATTGTTTTGTTTAAATCAATTTTTAAAATCTTTTTTTTTTCAATTTAGTTTGCCGAAGTCTATCGGCGTTCCTCCACCTGAAATAAAAAAAATTCTATTACCGTAACAAATTCACCCGTATCTAATGGATTGGTTCCCCCATTAGTGTCTAACTCGCTACGATAACCGCCCATGGCTTGTAATGCGCATGCGGCTAACTTGAAACTGTCTCTGTCTCTCCAAGTGCGTTCACGAAAGCCGCATGCGCATTAGGAAAGGGAATCTCCTAGTTATTGTCATATTTCTTACACAGAGCTAGTGATCATACCTATATCGCTGTATATCTTGTTTATTTTCAGTAAGTATATTGTTTGGGTTTTTTTTCATTTGAAATGGGAGACCTTGGTTCAGATTAGCCAGCAGGTTATTATTTTTACAGCGGAGAAGTTAGACAAGCATTTGTGCATCAAACATTAAAATAAAATACAAAGACGACAGTGAGGAAGCCTCTAAAAATACCTAGGAGCGAGAAGTATAATAGCTGTTTTATGATCAGTCAGACCTCAATGGTTTTTCAACAAAATTTCAATCTAACATTTTTCTATAATATAGATTACAATAAGCCTAAGGGTTAACATTATATATTTGTTTTATATATATATTATTTTATATATATTAAATATATATATTTGTTCAAATTGTATGTACCTTTTAAATAAAATGTTATATGGTTAGGCACTAAATTCAGTGTTGATCGGCACTGACATATGTTCATTCTTATAATAAAAACGTTATAGATGTTTATTACTAATCATAATACTTTTTATATTTGCAAACAGTATACAGGTGGCCCTCGTTTTACAACAGTTCAATTTACACCGTTTCAGAATAACAACCTTTTTTTCCAGTCATGTGACTGCTATTAAAACACATTGAGAAGCAGTGCATTTATTAAAATAGCCAGTAGGTGGAGCTATCCGCTTGTGTTGCAGCCAAGCAAGCTGAAATTAATCAGTTTAACCAGACCTGAGCTATCGAGCAGATTTCAAAGGAACAAGATCTTCCTGTCTATAAATCAGTCCAGATTGGAATGCATAGAAAGAACTGTTTGCAGAAAAATGCAAGTGAAGTCTGTGTTGTGTGATTATTTTATTAGGTTTATAATGCTGTTTAGCAAATATTTTTAACTTAGTTTAAATGATATATTATGTGTTGTGTGATTATTTTATTAGGTTTATAATGCTGTTTAGCATTTAAAGTCTTCATTTCAAAGCTTTAAAAATAATGTATTAGGTGTTACTTATGACAATTTTGAGAGGGGCCAGGAACCTATCTCCCTCACTTCTCATTGACTTACATTATAAACTGGGTTTCAATTTACAACGGTTTCGATTTACAACCATTCCTTCTGGAACCTAACCCCGGCGTAAACTGAGGGCTACCTGTATAGAGTAATTAAAAATAAAATAACAGTAGAATGAAACATTATCAAATCGTATATATATATATATAATAGTTATCGAGTATTGCAAATAACATTTGAAATTAATGAATAAAATATTAGATCAAATCGTAGTGAACATCTAAGAACTACTTATAAAATTGAATATTTGAAATGTAAATGATTATAATTGTTTTTTTTTAAATATAATATTCCCAATATGTTTTTAAAACTGTATTAGTAATATTCTTACCATATTAGTTTTGCTCGTTTTAGTCTATGGGGAATCACTCAATGACGAGACACTGTCAGGATGATCTCCGCGAAGATACTAAACAATTAATGTAGTGATTCATTGTTATTATGTATCTCAGCGGAGATCGTTACTTTGCATAAATTAAGACCTCGCGAACGTGCACGCTTAGTTAAGCATATGGCGGGTGGGACCGCAGATATAAGTAAGAATCAGAAAGCCGGAACAAAGCGAGGGGGCAGAGGAAGCCTCATAAGAGTAGGATTATAATTATATAAATATTTTAAATTCGGTAAAATAAATTTTTTTTAAAAAAGTTAGCGACTACAATGTTTGTTATTAGATTAAACTAAAGCAGTATTCGTATGTACCAACATTTACTTTCACTTTAACATATCAGCACAGTCTGAACATTATTAGAACACCTTGTTGGTTGCAAATGTTTTTCAAAGGTCAAAACTACCCCAGCACTTTCCTTATCTCAATAAGCCTATCTGGACTTGAGTCGGAAGATGACGGTGCTTGCCACTGTGTGGCCTCAGCAGGAAAACAAATTATGCTTACCAGATAATTTCCTTTCCTTCTGTATGAGGAGTCCACGGTTTCATTCCTTACTTGTGGGAAATACTGAACCTGGCCACCAGGAGGAGGCAAAGACACCCTAGCCAAAGGCTTAAATACCTCCCCCACTCCCCTCATCCCTCAGTCATTCTGCCAAAGGAACAAGGAACAGTAGGAGAAATATCAGGGTATAAATGGTGCCAACAAAACTAAAATTTAGGTCCGCCCAACGGAGAAAAATGGGCAGGGGCCATGGACTCTCCTCATAGAGAAGGAAAGGAAATTATCTGGTAAGCATCATTTATGTTTTCCTTCTTAATATGAGGAGAGTCCATGGCTACATTCCTTACTTGTGGGAAACATATACCCAAGTTCTAGAGGACACTGAATGAAACGGGAGGGTAAAAAACAAGAACAAGAGAGGCAGACTCTATTCTGAGTGCACCACAGCCTGCAAAACCTTTCTCCCAAAAGCTGCTTCAACCAAAGCAAAAACATCAAACTTGTAAAATTTTGAAAAGGTATGTAAGGAGGACCAGGTAACCGCCCTACAAATCTGCTCCATAAAAGGCCTCATTCTTGAGTGCCTAAGAAGAAGCCACAGCTCTAGTTGAATGAGTCTTAATCCTCTGAGGAGGCTTATGTCCCACTGTCTCATATGCTAAGCGAATAATGCTCCTCAACCAAAAAGATAAGGAAGTATGAAGTGACAAGCTGTTTTTAATAGTATTTGTTAAAAAACGGGCACTCATTCTTGAAAGTTGACACTAACTTTAACATATGCAAAGAGGGGTGAAGAAGTTTGTGTGGTGGGATTAGAAGTGGCGAGTAATATTTTGTCCTGGCTAGTGGCTTAGGACTTGACATTTTGAGTCCTGTATATATATATATATATATACAGTATATATAGCAAATGGTGTGTATGCACTCCCACTATAAGTCAATAACTGCCAGGGTGCTATAAGAAATGTAAAGTTCGTGGTAATAAGCACTCGCTGGTCTAAGGATGTCTGTGTCAACCAAAAAACTTTATCCCATGTGCACAATATAATACAAACTTTATTATACATGTGCACAATATAATACAATTACAATCATCATAAATAATCATAAATGTATGATGATTGTAATTGTATTATATTGTGCACATGTATTATTTACACATTAATTCACATAATATCACATTGCGTGTCCAATAGGGGATTGTTTCTGAATGGGGTGTATTGTACGGGCGGCCTGGATTGGCTGCAGTTTTGGGGAGGGCTCTAGGGGCCTATAAAAGGCTGATTTTGTTCACTATTTGTTTGTCAGAGGAAGGGACTGTGTTTGGGCCCGAAACGTCACATGGAATAAAGTATTTTGGTTGACACAGACATCCTTAGACCAGCGAGTGCTTATTGCCACAAACTATATATATATATATATATATATATATATATATATACATACATGAGTATGTGATATCCTGTACAGCTGAGGGGTTCTTCAGGGAAAGAACATCAAGAGCTCAACATAAACAAATTCTGTGTAGCAATCTCTTTTTGTGAATGTGTGTTCACACTTGCACTGTCGTGATTGTCACTAAAAGTACTGGTGTCTTCATAACCGGTCTTTAAAATGGGATCAAGAAATTGTGAGTTCAAAGGGAACCTATGACAAACCGACTCCATCCTCACCTCTGCTAAATCATTTGAATACCATTTGCATTTTGAATACCTTTATAAAAACAGATCCAGAATGTTAAGTGATATTTTAGATGAAGTTTAATTCATCAGTTATAAAGAAGATGTGCTATAACTTACTTTTTAATGTGGATATGAAATTCAAATACCTAGCATTCTGCCACCAACTTAAAAAGTAAATTTTTCTATGAGCTAACGGTTGGAATTGTTGTCCAATCGGCACTCTCCCCCTATGGCGAACAATTGACACTTAGTTCACAGACTGACTTTTGAAGTGGGCGGCGTAGTGCATGGAATTTGAATTTCATATCTATATTAAAAAGTAATAGCACATCTTCATTACAACTGTATTAAACTCCACCTAAAATACCACTAAGTTTACCATCACTTTAAGTATTGATTTTTTTTACAATATTCACATTTAGTGTTTCTAAAACAGCGTTTCTGGTTTGGCGTGATCTGAAAACAAGAACACTATGAGTTTCTATTAGAAGGATTTATGATATCTTCTTATACTGGATTTAACAGTACTGAAATTGTAAGGCATGAACCTGCTCCGTCACTACATAGTATTTGCAAAGAACATGTGAACTTCAAACAAAATGACGCCTTTGTGACCATTTTTTATAAGGGGACGTGCCAAACACAACAGTTCAAGTTCACATAGGCATGATACCATTTAGAAGTTCAATAATGTAGGCGCAAGCACTTTAGAACAGCATGTGTGTGATGCCATCAATCACCGGGTAGCTTGAATAGTGCACTGCTGCTCATGAGGCTACATAGGTATGCTTTTCAACATAGAATACCAAGAGAACATGCTGTATCTGAACCATGAATGTTGAATTTTGACTTTCACGTCCCTTTAACAAGCCACAATATGAGGCCTTAACGCCTAACCTCATTCCAGTAAAATATTTCTTAACTTTAGCTATATGTGTAGTGCAATAAAACTGCCTTGTGATCATCACAATATTTATACACACTCATTTGAAGTCAGCCCTTTCATCACATTTAATCACAGTTAGAATCTGTTGTAAGGACATGGGCAGTATTTCCTAAAATGCATAACTCTTATTTTGTTCTGACCCATCTGAGTAAATATATACTGTAATAGTACAAATGACAATCTAAACCAGGATATAATTACACACTATTTCTATTTTAATACAATTTATATACAAAAACAGGTGAAACACGTTTAGTGTGCTTTATTTAAAAAATAAGGCAAATGCCTTACAATAATCAAACTTACTCTCCTTTTCCACTGTACATTTTATGGATCAAATAATAAGCATACATGGAAATAAAATGACTATAATACTCCATCCTGTTATTTTATAAACTGATAAGGCAGAGAATAATAGAAATCAGATACTCACCAATAGGACTTTTAAGACAAGCAACATTCTCATTTTTTCTTTTGAAAGGCATCCTGATTTTCACATACGCAGCATAGTGTCCTCCTCTCATAGAGCCGCTGTGCTCTACTATGCCATATAGACTGTATAGCACAGATTTATCTTCCTTTACATTCTAATTTGAAAGAGAAAGCAAAGACAACAATTAGTTATGTAAGCCAAGAACAAAAATACATATATTATTACACTTGTAAAGATATATTTTAGGGCTGTAATATGTTGCAAATGATTTTCTCTTTATAGTATCCAAATCTTAAATAATTATAGGAAACTATCATTTTTGGAATGCCAAGTAATATGAATGTAAAATGAATATGAAAGGACAGGATGACTAGAGATGATTCTAAGGCTAATCTTTGCTTTAAATACATCCAGCATGTATTTAATGTTTAACATCCCTGTAATTACTTAAAACAAATCTTTCCATGAGCATAAATATTTAAAGGTATCAGTGCTACACATACTTAAAGTTATAATACTACAGACTGCAATATTACCTAATACACATACCATTATATTACTTTTAACGAATTTCACAAGTGTAGAACAAAAGTATGGAACCTCTATCCTAAACATTCCAGAAATACTGCACTGAAGAAACCTACCAGTCACTACATGCATCAGTTACATCAAATTCATCTCAATAAATAAATGTTATACTGTACCTTGCATGAAGCAGAACAGAAAGGTGCCAGGTCCAAAATAAATGGAAAGTCTACATGCCTATTAATTTTCCGCAAGGTTAAGCCATTCTGTAATCAAAGTAAATCCGGAAAGCCGTTTAGCCTAATAATTGTAAAACATTTAACAGCTGCTGTTCTATTATCAATACAGTATAAACATGGAATAAATGAAAAGTTAATTATTAACAATTACAGAAAAAAACAATTTTTTTTTTTAATTACCTGATAAATTAATTTCTTTCATGATAGTTAGAGTCCACAAGTCATCATGTGTGGGAATATTTCCCTCCTGACCACTAGGAGGAGGCAAAATATACCACAACATACCACAACTTTAGATCCCTCTTACTTCCCATAGAAACATAGAAACATAGAAACATAGATATTGACGGCAGATAAGAGCCATAGGCCCAGCAAGTCTGCCCGACCTTACCTAACAGTATAAACTTATCTAGTTCGTAGGATAGCCCTATGCTTGTCCCATGCATTTTTAAAGTCCCCCACAGTGTTTGTTGCTACTACCTCTTGAGGAAGTTTATTCCATAAATCAATCACTCTTTCTGTAAAGAAGTGCTTCCTCAAATTACTTCTGAATCTACTACCCTTTAGCTTGAGCTCATGACCCCTTGTTCTTGAATTTTCCATTTTATGTAAAATACCCACAGCCTCAGTTTTACTAAACCCTTTAATGTACTTGAAAGTTGCTATCATATCACCTCTTTCCCTTCTCTCCTCTAAGCTATACATATTTAGGTCAATGAGCCTATCCTGGTAAGTTTTATTTTTTAGACCATGTACCATTTTGGTAGCCCTCCTTTGCACAGATTCAAGTTTGTTAATATCCTTCTGAAGATATGGTCTCCAGAACTGCACACAATACTCAAGATGAGGCCTAACTAATGATCTATAAAGTGGCATAAGAACCTTACTATTTCTGCTGCAAATACCTCTACCAATACATCCAAGCATTCTGCTTGCCTTACTCGCTGCATTACTACATTGTTTACCAAGTTTTAAATCATCTGAAATAATAATTCCCAAGTCCTGTTCCTCGTCTGTAACAGTCAGTAAAGTGTCATTGAGTCTGTAATTAACATTTGGATTTTTCTTCCCTAAATGCATTATTTTACACTTTGCTGTGTTAAACTTTAGACCCCAGTCGTTTGTCCAATCCTCCAATTGTTGTATATCACTTCTCATTTTGTCTACCCCCCCTGGAACATCCACTCTGTTGCAAATTTTTGTATCATCTGCAAAGAGACATACTTTCCCCTGTAGCCCTTTGCTGATATCGCAGATAAATATGTTAAACAAAACAGGCCCCAGAACTGACCCCTGAGGAACACCACTAGTAACAGCCCCCTCTGCTGAATGAACTCCATTTACTAAGACACTTTGTTTTCTGTCCTTAAGCCAGCATTCCACCCAGTTCACAATTTTTGAATCTAGACCAAGGAGATATAGTTTGTGAATAAGTTTATTGTGTGGGACGGTGTCAAATGCTTTGCTGAAATCTAGATATGCTACATCAACTGCTCCTCCCTTGTCTAATACTTTTGTTACATAATCAAAGAAGTCAATTAGATTAGTCTGACATGATCTCCCTGAAGTAAAACCATGCTGATTTTGGTCCTCTAAATTGTTTGTCTTTATGTAAGTCATAATTCTTTCTTTTAAGAGGCTTTCCATTAATTTCCCTACTACTGAAGTTAAACTAACTGGCCTGTAGTTGCCAGATTCTTCTCTACTGCCCTTTTTATGAAGGGGTATTACATTTGCTATTCTCCAATCATCTGGGACAGCTCCTGTTAATAGTGACTGATTAAACAGATCAGTTAATGGGACAGTTAGCACTGATCGAAGTTCTTTTAAAACCCTTGGATGATCCTTAGTCATACATATAGCCAAGTAGATAAGGGAAAAAAGAAAAGTAAAAAAGACAAAGTGGGGCAAAAATGTGCAAAAACAAGTACTGCCACCACCTGAACAAAAATCATGATTTTTTATTTATTTATCAGGTGAGCATAAATTTTCATAAGTTGGTGAGAGCCAAAGAGTAATCATGTCTGGGAATCAATACCATGAGATTACCTTGAAATGGGGGGGGGGGGGGGTAAACAGTGAAGGCAGGACATTACTTTTCCGGCACTACAGTCTGCAGAACTGTCATGCCAAAGGCAGCTTTAGAAGAAGCATACACATTAAAGTGATAAAACTTCAAAAAAGTGTGTAAAGAAGTAGTAGTAACTGGCTTGCAAATCTGATCAATAGAATATTCTTTACAAAAGGCCCAATAAGTAGCAACTGCATTAGTGGAATGAGCAGTAATGTGTTCAGGGGGAGTTTTGCCCATGACCAAAGGAATATAGCTGTGATGTGCGGCAAAAGGTTGTTGAGCTTCACAAAATGGGAAGTGGCTATAAGAAAATAGCAAAAACATTGGAAATTTCCACCATCAGGGCAATAATTAAGAAGTTCCAGTCAACTGGAAATATTATGAATCAACCTATAAGAGGACATGTGTCTATATTGTCTCATTGCACTGTGAAGAGGATGGTTCTAGTAGCCAAAATATCTCCAAGGATCACAGACGGAGAACTGCAGAAGTTAGTTGCATCTTGGGATCAGAAAGTCTCCAAAACTACAATTTGACGTCACCTACATTATTATTATTATTATTATTATTCTTTATTTATAAAGCGCCAACAGATTCCGCAGCGCTGTTCATAGGTAACAAAGATAAAAGGACAGTACAATATGAGACACCAGACAAAATTTAACAAACAAATACAGGAGGAATTGGGAGCCCTGTTCCCGTGGGAACTTACAATCTAAATGGGTAGGAGGGTGAGAGACAGGAGCTGGGGACTGCAAAGGTGGGAATGATGTTAGTGTGAAGTTAGATGAGGGCAACTATTAGGAAAGTGGAATTCATTAGTTACTGATTTGGTTATAGGCTTCCCTGAACAAGAAGGTCTTTAGGGAGCGTTTAAAGGAGGAGAGGTTGGGGGAAAGTCTGACAGCACGAGGATATTATTATTATTCTTTATTTATAAAGCGCCAAAAGATTCCGCAGCGCTACATCACCACAGGTTATTTGAAAGGGTTTCAAGAAAAAAGCCTCTACTCTCATCCAAAAACAAACTCAATTGTCTTCAGTTTGCCAAACACTACTGAAACTTCAAATGGGATTGGGTTATATGGTCAGATGAAACCAAAATAGAGCTTTTTGGCAATAAACACCAGGGGTGGGTTTGGTGCACACAGAGAGGTAGCCATATGGAAAAACAGAATTTATGCTTACCTGATAAATTACTTTCTCTTACGGTGTATCCAGTCCACGGATTCATCCTTACTTGTGGGATATTCTCATTCCCTACAGGAAGTGGCAAAGAGAGCACACAGCAGAGCTGTCCATATAGCTCCCCCTCAGGCTCCGCCCCCCCAGTCATTCGACCGACGGTTAGGAGAAAAAGGAGAAACCATAGGGTGCAGTGGTGACTGTAGTTTTACAAAGATAAATTTGAACCTGACTTAATTGCCAGGGCGGGCCGCGGACTGGATACACCGTAAGAGAAAGTAATTTATCAGGTAAGCATAAATTCTGTTTTCTCTTACTTGGTGTATCCAGTCCACGGATTCATCCTTACTAGTGGGATACCAATACCAAAGCTTTAGGACACGGATGAAGGGAGGGAACAAGTCAGGTAACCTAAACGGAAGGCACCACTGCTTGCAAAACCTTTCTCCCAAAAATAGCCTCAGAAGAAGCAAAAGTATCGAATTTGTAAAATTTGGCAAAAGTATGGAGTGAAGACCAAGTCGCTGCCTTACAAATCTGTTCAACAGAAGCCTCATTCTTGAAAGCCCATGTGGAAGCCACAGCTCTGGTGGAATAAGCTGTAATTCGTTCAGGAGGCTGCTGTCCAGCAGTCTCATAAGCCAATCGGATGATGCTTTTCAGCCAGAAGGAAAGAGAGGTAGCAGTCGCTTTCTGACCTCTCCTCTTACCAGAATAGACAACAAACAAGGATGATGTTTTTCTGAAATCTTTAGTTGCTTTTAAATAGAATTTTAAAGCACGAACCACATCAAGATTGTGTAATAGTCGTTCCTTCTTAGAAACTGGATTAGGACACAGAGAAGGAACAATGATTTCCTGGTTAACCCCTTAATGACCGAGGACGTGCAGGGTACGTCCTCAAAAAAAAGGCAGTTAACGCCTGAGGACGTACCCTGCACGTCCTCGGTGTGGAAAGCAGCTGGAAGCGATCCTGCTCGCTTCCAGCTGCTTTCCGGTTATTGCAGTGATGCCTCGATATCGAGGCATCCTGCAATAACCATTTGTAGCCATCCGGTGCAGAGAGAGCCACTCTGTGGCCCTCTCTGCACCGGACATTAACGGCTACGTTCGTTGGTGGGTGGGAGCCGGTGTGGGAGGTGGGTGGCGGCCATCGATGGCCTTTGTGATGCGGAGGGGGGCGGGATCGGGGGCGGGGACGACCGGGGGGATGCGCATGGACGCGCGCACGTGCACGGGGAGGCCGGGCAGGCGCGTGCACGGGGAGGGAGCGGGTGGGAACCACTACGCTACAGAAAGTTTTTTGTTAGAAGTGGGGATCAAAGGGGTTAATATGTTTATTTTGGTGATCGGTTTGGCTGGTGGGGTATTGGACTGTGGGGGGGAAGCTACACTACAGAAACAAATAATAAAAAATAAACATTTTTATTTGCAAACTGGGTACTGGCAGACAGCTGCCAGTACCCAAGATGGCCCCAATAAGGCAGAGGGGGAGGGTTAGGGAGCTATTTTGGGGGGATCAGGGAGGTTGGGGGCTAAGGGGGGACCCTACATAGCAGCATATGTAAATATGCTTAAAAAAATTATTATTTTTTTTTTATACCTTTTATTTTAGTACTGGCAGACTTTCTGCCAGTACTTAAGATGGCGGGGACAATTGTGGGGTGGGGGAGGGAAGAGTGCTGTTTGGGAGGGATCAGGGGGTGGGATGTGTCAGGTGGGAGTCTGATCTCTACACTAAAGCTAAAATTAACCCTGCAAGCTCCCTACAAACTACCTAATTAACCCCTTCACTGCTGGCCATAATACACATGTGATGCGCAGCAGCATTTAGCGGCCTTATAATTACCAAAAAGCAACGCCAAAGCCATATATGTCTGCTATTTCTGAACAAAGGGGATCCCAGAGAAGCATTTAAAACCATTTGTGCCATAATTGCACAAGCTGTTTGTAAATAATTTTAGTGAAAAACCTAAAGTTTGAAAAAGTGAACAATTTTTTTTTATTTGATTGCTTTTGGCAGTGAAATGGTGACATGAAATATACCAAAATGGGCCTAGATCAATACTTGGGATTGTCTACTACACTACACTAGAGCTAAAATTAACCCTAGAATGCTCCCTAATTAACCCATTCACTGCTGGGCATAATACACGTGTGGTGCGCAGTGGCATTTAGCAGCCTTCTAATTACCAAAAAGCAAAGCCAAAGCCATATATGTCTGCTATTTATGAACAAAGGGGATCCCAGAGAAGCATTTGCAACCATTTATTCCATAATTTCATGAGTTGTTTGTAAATAATTTCAGTGAGAAACCTAAAGTTTGTGAAAAAATTTGTGAAAAAGTAAAAAACATTTTTTATTTGATCGCATTCGGCGGTGAAATGGTGGCATGAAATATACCAAAATGGGCCTAGATCAATACTTTGGGATGTCTTCTAAAAAAAAATATATACATGTCAATGGATATTCAGAGATTCCTGAAAGATATTAGTGTCCCAATGTAACTAGCGCTAATTTTGAAAAAAAGTGGTTTGGAAATGGCAAAGTGCTACTTGTATTTATGGCCCTATAACTTGCAAAAAAAGCAAAGAACATGTAAACATTGGGTATTTCTAAACTCAGGACAAAATTTAGAAACTATTTAGCATGGGTGTTTTTTGGTGGTTGTAGATGTGTAACAGATTTTGGGGGTCAAAGTTAGAAAAAGTGTGTTTTTTTCCATTTTTTCCTCATATTTTATAATATTTTTTATAGTAAATTATAAGATATGATGAAAATAATGGTATATTTTGAAAGTCCATTTAATGGCGAGAAAAACGGTATATAATATGTGTGGGTACAGTAAATGAGTAAGAGGAAAATTACAGCTAAACACAAACACCGCAAAAATGTAAAAATAGCCTTGGACCCAAACGGACAGAAAATGGAAAAGTGCTGTGGTCATTAAGGGGTTAATATTCTTATTAGAAACAACTTTCGGAAGAAAACCAGGTTTGGTACGCAAAACAACCTTATCTGCATGGAACACCAGATAGGGTGAATTACACTGCAAAGCAGACAATTCTGAAACTCTTCGAGCAGAAGAAATAGCTACCAAAAACAAAACCTTCCAGGATAATAACTTAATATCTATGGAATGTAAAGGTTCAAATGGAACCCCTTGAAGAACTGAAAGAACTAAATTAAGACTCCATGGAGGAGCCACAGGTTTATAGACAGGCTTGATTCTAACTAAAGCCTGTGCAAATGCCTGAACGTCTGGTACTGCTGCCAGACGCTTGTGTAACAGGATAGACAGAGCAGATATCTGTCCCTTTAAGGAACTAGCTGACAATCCTTTCTCCAATCCTTCTTGGAGAAAAGACAATATCCTTGGAATCCTAATCCTACTCCACGAGTAACCCTTGGATTCACACCAACAAAGATATTTCCGCCATATCTTATGGTAAATTTTCCTGGTGACAGGCTTTCTGGCCTGGATCAGAGTATCGATAACTGATTCAGAGAACCCACGCTTAGCTAGAATTAAGCGTTCAATCTCCAAGCAGTCAGTTGCAGAGAAACTAGATTTGGATGCTTGAATGGACCCTGTATTAGAAGATCCTGCCTCAATGGCAGCTTCCATGGTGGAAAAGATGACATGTCCACTAGGTCTGCATACCAAGTCCTGCGTGGCCACGCAGGCGCTATCAGAATTACCGAAGCCTTCTCCTGTTTGAATCTGGCTACTAGCCGAGGGAGAAGGGGAAACGGTGGAAAGACATAAGCTAGACTGAAGGACCAAGGCGCTACTAGAGCATCTATAAATGCCGCCTTGGGGTCCCTGGACCTGGATCCGTAAAGAGGAAGTTTGGTGTTCTGACGGGACGCCATCAGATCCAATTCTGGAATGCCCCATAACTGGGTCAGCTGAGCAAAAACCTACGGGTGGAGTTCCCACTCCCTCGGGTGAAAAGTCTGACGACTCAGAAAATCCGCCTCCCAGTTGTCTACTCCTGAGATGTGAATTGCAGATAGGTGGCAGGAGTGATCCTCCACCCATTTGATGATCTTGGTTACTTCCTTCATCGCTAGGGAACTCTTTGTTCCTCCCTGATGATTGATGTACGCTACAGTCGTGATGTTGTCCGACTGAAATCTGATTAATTTGGCCTCTGCTAGTTGAGGCCATGCCTGGAGCGTGTTGAATATCGCTCTCAGTTCCAAAATGTTTATCGGGAGAAGAGATTCTTCCTGAGACCATAGGCCCTGAGCTTTCAGGGAGTCCCAGACCGCACCCCAGCCTAACAGACTGGCATCGGTCGTGACAATGATCCACTCCCGTCTGCGAAAGCACATTCCCTGAGACAGGTGATCCTGAGACAACCACCAGAGAAGAGAGTCTCTGATTTTCTGGTCCAGTTGTATTTGAGGAGACAAATCTGCATAATCCCCATTCCACTGTTTGAGCATGCACAGTTGCAGTGGCCTGAGATGAATTCGGGCAAAAGGAACAACGTCCATTGCCGCAACCATTAATCCCATTACCTCCATGCACTGAGCTACAGAAGGCCGAGGAATGGAATGAAGAACTCGGTAAGTAGTTAAAAGCTTTAACTTCCTGACCTCTGTCAGAAATATTTACATTTCTACCAAGTCTATTAGTGTTCCCAGGAAGGGAACCCTTGTGAGCGGGGACAGAGAACTTTTTTTCGACGTTCACCTTCCACCCGTGAGACCTTAGAAAGGCCAGAACAATGTCCGTATGAGCCTTGGCTCTGTGAAAGGACGACGCCTGTATTAAGATGTTGTCTAGATAAGGTGCTACTGCAATGCCCCACGGTCTTAGTACCGCTAGAAGGGATCCTAGCACCTTTGTGAAAATTCTGGGAGCAGTGGCCAACCCGAAAGGAAGGGCCACGAACTGATAATGCGTGTCCAGAAAGGCGAACCTTAGGAACTGATGATGATCTTTGTGGATAGGAATATGTAGGTACGCATCCTTTAGATCCACGGTAGTCATATATTGACCTTCCTGGATCATCGGTAAGATTGTCCGAATGGTTTCCATTTTGAATGATGGAACTCTGAGGAATTTGTTTAGAATTTTTAGATCCAGGATTGGCCTGAAAGTTCCTTCCTTTTTGGGAACTACAAACAGGTTTGAGTAAAAACCCAGTCCTTGTTCTGCAATTGAAACTGGGTGTATCACTCCCATCTTTAGTAGATCTTCTACACAGCGTAAGAACGCCTGTTTCTTTGTCTGGTCTGAAGACAAACGAGAAATGTGGAACCTTCCCCTTGGAGGAGAGTCCTTGAATTCTAGAAGATACCCCTGAGCAACAATTTCTAATGCCCAAGGATCTGGAACATCTCTTGCCCAAGCCTGAGTAAAGAGAGAAAGCCTGCCCCCTACTAGATCCGGTCCCGGATCGGGGGCTACCCCTTCATGCTGTCTTGGTAGCAGCTGCAGGCTTCTTGGCCTGTTTACCCTTGTTCCAGCCCTGCAAGGGTTTCCAGGTTGCTTTGGGCTGTGAAGCGTTACCCTCTTGCTTTGCGGTTGCAGAGGTTGAAGCAGGTCCGCTCCTGAAGTTGCGAAAAGAGCGAATGTTAGCCTTGTTTTTGGCCTTAAACGGTCTATCTTGCGGAAGGGCATGGCCCTTTCCCCCAGTGATATCCGCAATAATTTCTTTCAACTCGGGGCCGAAAAGGGTCTTTCCCTTGAAAGGAATATTTAGTAATTTTGTTTTGGACGACACGTCAGCTGACCATGATTTGAGCCAAAGCGCTCTTAGCGCCATAATGGCAAAACCAGAATTTTTCGCCGCTAACTTAGCTAATTGTAAAGCGGCATCTGTGATAAAAGAATTAGCCAGCTTTAGAGCATGAATTCTATCCATGACTTAGTCATATGAAGTCTCCCTCTGGAGCGACTCTTCCAGCGCCTCAAACCAAAAAGCCGCTGCAGTAGTTACAGGAATAATGCAGGCAATCTGTTGAAGAAGGAAACCTTGCTGAACAAATATTTTCTTTAGTAAGCCTTCTAATTTTTTATCCATAGGATCTTTGAAAGCACAACTGTGTTCTATTGGTATGGTTGTGCGCTTGGCTAGTGTTGAAACTGCTCCCTCTACCTTAGGGACCGTCTGCCACACGTCCCGCCTGGGGTCAGTTATGGGGAACATTTTCTTAAAGATAGGGGGGGGGGGGAACAAAAGGTACACCTGGTCTCTCCCACTCCTTTGTCACAATATCCGCCACCCTCTTCGGGATCGGAAACGCATCAGTGTATACGCTAGGGAATATGATTCTGCCCGCTGAGAAACCTTTCCTGTGTCAGAAATTTCTCCCTCGGACAGCACATCCCTCACTGACATTTCAGAGTGTTGTGAGGGTACAACGGATAAATCATCTAAAGCTTCTGATGGCTCATCCTCTGTTCTTAAAACTGAGCTATCACGCTTTTTAGGAAAAACTGGCAGTTTGGATAGAAATGCCGCAAGGGAATTATCCATGACTGCTGCTAATTGTTGTAATGTAATAGGGCCCAATGCGCTAGAGGTACTAGGCATCGCTTGCGCGGGCGTAACTGGTGTCGACACATGGGGAGAGGAAGGAGGACTATCCTTGTTACCTTCCGTCAAAGAATCATCTTGGGCTACATTTTTAAGTGTCACTGCATGGTCTTTAAAATGTTTAGATACCTTAGCACACTTTAAACACAAATGTAAAGGGGGCACCGCCATGGCTATTAAACACATAGAACAAGATCTATCTGTAGGCTCAGACATGTTAAACAGACTTAGACAGCACTCAAATACAGTAAAATACAATTTTTGAAAAAACGGTACTGTGCCTTTAAATAATAAAAAGCGCACACTTTTTTACTAAACCTCAAAAAAACATCCAATCTTTATGAAATTTTCACCATATGATCCTAATGCTTTGAAATGATTGCACAGTAAATTTCAAGACAATTAACCCCTTAATGCCCAAACCGGAGCAAATTAAAGCTGGCAACCGGTTAGCAAACTACAGCACCATGCCACAGCCTCTGCTGTGGCCCTACCTTCCTTGGGGATTAGTTTTGATCGAAAATAAGCTTCTCTGAAGTCCTCAAGTAATCTTTGGACTCTTCACGTGAAGCTGCATGAAGCTGTCTGCCAAATCAGCTGCGCAACTGAGGCGCAAATTTTAGGCCCCCTCCCTCTTCACTCTGGAGTTGTGGGGCCTTCCCAAGCCAAAATAGGTGTCTAAATATATGCCATGAGGAATAAACCCCAAAAAAGCGTTCCAAATGTAATGCAAACTTGTACAAATATCAGATTTTTGTAATAAAATAATCGATATCACCTTAACAGTGTCCACCAGTGTTTTGAGCCCTTTTAACTAAGCCTTCCTTCTATACTAAGTCTCAGAATATGGCTTACCTTCCCCACATGGGGATTCTTGTCAGTCTTCTAGCATTACTAAGTCTTGACTAGAAAAAAGTGACTGAACATACCTTATAGCAGTTAAGCCTGCAAACTGTTCCCCCCAACTGAAGTTTTCTGGTACTCAACAGTCCTGTGTGGGAACAGCAATGGATTTTAGTTACAACATGCTAAAATCGTTTTCCTCTCAGCAGAAATCTTCATCACTTTCTGCCACAGAGTAAATAGTACAAACCGGCACTATTTTAAAATAACAAACTCTTGATTGAAGAAATAAAAACTACAAATCTAACACCACATTCACTTTACCCTCCCGTGGAGATGCTACTTGTTAGAGCGGCAAAGAGAATGACTGGGGGGGGGGGGGCGGAGCCTGAGGAGGAGCTATATGGACAGCTCTGCTGTGTGCTCTCTTTGCCACTTCCTGTAGGGAATGAGAATATCCCACAAGTAAGGATGAATCCGTGGACTGGATACACCAAGTAAGAGAAAATACCACATGCCCACAGTTTAATATGGTGGTGGCTCTTTAATGTTTTGTGGCTGTTTTTCTGCCAGCGGACCTGGACATTTTGGGCTAGATTACAAGTGAAGAGCAACATATTGCTTTTGCAAAAGCAATATTTGTGCTCCACTTAGTAATACCAGTGCACGCAAATGTGTGCTGGTATTACAAGTTAGGTGCAATGCGAACAAGACCTCGCATTTGATTTGCACGTAAGCATTGCGCTCACGAGAGCGCGCTTCCATAGGCTCCAATGGGAGCCTCGTTCTCATGCCGGCACGAGAACCTAGAGCAGTAAAGGGGTAAAGTAGCGCCGCAGATTTTTTTTTACATTTCTTTATTTCTCAAAACTCAGGCAGAGTTACAAAATAAATATAATTTGCTTTAATAACATGTACATATACTTGGATATGACAAGTTGGATAGACAGGTGCAAAGTCAATATGCATAGATCTCTTCCCTGAGCAATTTTAAACATTTTATATTAAATAATTATAATTAAACTGAAGAAGGGGAGGATGACGGTATGTTTAATTTTTTACTGCCTCTTGGGGCAAGATTACATATGCAGCATAATTTTCAGTGCAACTGCTGAAAACCCCGTCGCCCGTAAATTCATCTTGCACATCGGGTGAATCAAATAAACAGCGCCGGCAGATGCTATACTGCCGTAAGTCAGATAAACTGGCGAGGTTCAGAAAATGTGCACAAATACACATTTCTGCCGTCGCCAGTATATGATCTGCCGGCCCGAAATTTTACAAAAATAAAACTTGAAATCCCACGTAAAATCTAACCTAATAATAATAATTAAATCGAAACATCAAAACCCCTATTATCCGCCATCCCCCCACATCGCAACTACTAATAAAAGTTATTAACCCCTAATTCACCATCCCCCCACTTCGCAACTAATAATAAAAGTATTAAACCCTAATCCGCCAACCCCCACAATGCAAAGTACCTAATTACGCTATTAACCTCTAATCCACCAACCCCCCACAATGCAAAGTATCTAATAAAACTATTAACCCCTAAACCCCCATCCCCCACATCGTAACTACTAAAAAAAGTTATTAACCCCTAATCCGCTATTCCCTCACATTGCAACTAATAATAAAAGTATTAACCCCTAATCTGCCAACTCCCCACAATGCAAAGTACCTAATTACACTATTAACCTCTAATCTGCCAACCCCCACAACGCAAAGTATCTAATAAAACTATTAACCCCTAAACCCCATCCTGCCACATCTCAACTACTAATAAAAGTTATTAACCCCTAATCTGCCATCCCCCCATATTGCAACTAATAATAAAAGTATTAACCTCTAATCTGCCAACCCCCCCACAACGCAAAGTATCTAATAAAACTATTAACCCCTAAACCACCATCCATCCCCTAATCCACCAACCCCCTACATCGCAAACTACCTAATAAAACTTTAACCTCTAAACCGCCAATCCCCCCACAAAGCAAACAACTAATTAAACTATTAACTCCTAAACCACCAACCCCGCAAATCACAAAGTATTAATCTAATAACTAAGCCCCCTAACCTAACATCCCCTAAATTAACCCCAATTAAAATGCACTAACATAAAATAACAAAATACTAACTCATGTACCTTAAAAATTAATTAAAAATTACCACACAAAAAATTACTTAAAAAAAACCTAACATTATACAAAATAAAAAATCCTAACTTTACATTAAAATAAAAAAATCCTAACATTATATTAAAATAAAAAAAACTAAGATTACATTAAAATAAATAAAGCTAAGATTACAAAAATAAAAAAAGCTAAGATTACAGAAAATAACCACTTAAATTATCAAAAATATATTTTTTTCAAAACCATGAAGATTTCTAGAGAAATTCTGTCATATACACTCAAATGCCATATTAAAATGCTGCATCTATTAAAGCAACATGAAAATCAGAATTAACCTTTCATGGTTCAGACAGAACATGCAATTGACTTCCACTATCAAAATTATTTTGTTCTCTTGGTATTTTTTTTATAAAAAGTATACCTAGGTAGGCTGCAAAGTAGCAGTGTATTACTGGGGGCTAGCTGGTTGCTACAAATATGTCTCATCATTGAATCAGCTAGCTCCCAGTGGAACATTGCTGCTCTGGAGCTTACTTTAACTATGTGTTTAATCCATTAGCACATGTGAAGTAAATAGTTATATGCAAACAATAATGCAATAATAAAATACTCTAACACATTAATGCATTTTCTTTTTGGAATTTAAGTTTAGTAATCTTCTTTTTCATTAAATTTAGGATTATGCCAATTCATGCTTTGAAACAGTTATGTAAAAATATAAATTATGCTTACCTGATAATTTAATTTCCATCTGTATGAGGAGAGTCCACAACTTCTTTCCTCACTTGTGGGAATACAGAAGCTGGCCACCAGGAAGAGGCAAAGACACCCCAGCCAAAGGCTTAAATACCTCCCACACTCCCCTCATCCCCCAATCATTCTGCCGAGGAAACAAGGAACAGTGGGAGAAATATCAGGGTATAAATGGTGCCAGAAGAACAAACAAAAATTTTGGTCCGCCCAACGGAGAAAATGTGTGGGGGCCGTGGACTCTTCTCATACAGACGGAAATTAAATTATCAGGTAAGTCATTCCTTACTTGTGGGAAACATATAGCCAAGCTCTAGAGGACACTGAATGAAAAACGGGAGGGTAAAAGAGAAGGCAGACCCTATTCTGAGGGCACCACAGCCTGCAAAACCTTTCTCCCAAAAGCTGCTTCAGCCGAAGCCAAGACGTCAAATTTCTAAAACTTTGAAAAGGTATGTAAGGAGGACCAGGTATCAAATCTGCTCCATAGAGGCCTCATTCTTGAAGGCTGATGAAGCCACAGCCCTAGTTGAATGAGCCGTAATCCTCTGAGGAGGCTTATGACCTGCTGTTTCATATGCCAATCGAATAATGCTCCTCAACCAAAAAGATAGGGAAGTGTAAGAAGTCTTCTGCCCTCTGCGCTTCCCAGAATAGACAACAAACAATGCCGAAGTCTGTCTAAAATCCTTTGTGGCCTGAAGATAGAATTTCAAATCCCGAACCACATCCATATTATGAAGTAATCATTCTTTAGAAGAAGAAGAAGGATTATGACACAAGGAAGGAACCACAATTTCCTGATTGATGTTACGATCAGACACAACCTTAGGGAGAAACCCCAACCCAGTGCAAAGTCTGCATGAAAGACAAGGTACAGAGGCTCACATTGCAAGGCCACCATCTCAGAGACTCTGCGAGCCAAAGCAATAGCCAATACAAAAAGAACCTTCCAAGACATTAGCTTAATGTCAATTGAATGCATGGGCTCAAACGGAGCTCTCTGCAAAACCTTAACTAACTCCAAGGAGGAGCGGAATTTCTAAACACAGGCCTGATTCTAGACAGAGCCTGAACAAAGGACTGTATATTAGGAAGCTTAGCGAGCCTCTTGTGTAATAATACAGAGATCTGTCCCTTCAAGGAACTAGTCCAAGTCCCTTCTCCAAACCAATGAAGTTTACAAATTTAGTGCAGATATATACGATCAGGTGATTAGTGAACCACAATTCAGCTAGCGTAACTTTTCACTCCTGAGTGGGAGTCCCACCTTACGCGGGATAAACTTAGCTAACAAAAATACTTTTTCAACATTCCTGGTTATTAGACAAATCTTTAGTGCAGAGGTTATCCATACCGCATCAACAACTCATAAAAGTAACTGTTGTAAGGTATACTTGATAATGCACAGTGGCAAAAAGCCGGGTAAGTATCTTTTCACTTACCCTCCTTATCCGTAGCGGTGTTCGTGCCTCTGTCACACACAACAGGTGAATACTGCTGTTATAGGCTGTTCTGAACTTCAGAACCATTCAGGCTCTCCTGAACCCGTAGCAAGACAAAAATATAAGTTTAAAGCAAATTCACAGTTCCAGAGTAGAAAGGAGAGAGAGGAGAGATATCGGTATAGTAAAACATGTACTTTATTGATGTTTCTTAAAACAAACCGGCACAGCAAACAGTGAGATCCTTCTGCTGACGCGTTTCCTGCCTCACTGGCAGTTCATCAGAGCATACGGATAGTAATTTACACAGCTGTTAAATCACTTGCAACAATGTATAACAGACCAATCAAAAACAAGTCATCAGAGTGAACTTACACACCTTAACGGGGTGCTCGCTTAACCCTTGATCGTACAGGACTTAGTAGTTATAAAATGGCGATTAGTCAAAGAAAAAATATATACACTGGTAATTGAAAAACAGACTTTAAAATTAGAAAAAATTCTAAAAACCTTTGAATTGGGATACGATCAAAAGATGTTTACATAGCAACAAAGAAAAAGTCGATTTTATTATCAAGCATTTGCATTTCTGTAAATCTTGCCGAGTTCGTCTACACGCTTAAAAAGACAGAAAGAAATAAAGCCCAATGTAATGATATTTGGAAAAATATATATATATGTTCAACATGTGTGCAGACCAATCCATAAGTATAAAAGATAAATACTAACTATAATATAGAGTCTGCAAACATAATAATAAGGGCATAGTCATAGATAAAGCGTGACATTTTGAAAAAAGACAAACTTAGCAGAAATACCCTATTTATGAATTTAAGTGGATAAATATTTATCTATGCACAGAATTTGTTCCTGAACAGTGATGTTATACGAAGATGAATTGGAGTTTGGTCTCTAATACAACAGACTGGTATTTTATAAAGAATTTAACTTAAAATAAAGTTTTCTTCTCAAAAATAATACACCTTTAGTCATTACGTGTGTGTAGAAGCAATAGTAATTATTCTACATCGAAAGAAGATGAAAAAAGAAGAAATATTCATAATTCCATCCAATAACAATTTACCCGATGTGAATATAATACTCTATTTATCAATGAAAAGTTTTACATCACTGATTTTGTTTATTCCACAAGGGTGACCAGTCTTAAGTGTATAGATCCAAAAGATCTCTCTTTTGCTAAGGGCATGGTACCTGTCACCTCCTCTAGCCCCCAGAGTAACCTGTTCTATGCCTTGGAACTTGAAAAGCTTCAGTCTATTTTCATGTTGGAAAAAATGCTTAGCAACTGGTGTCTTAGGGGTCTCAGCCTCTAGGGACAGTAGATGTTCTCTGATTCTGTCTTTCAGATTCCTAGAGGTGAGACCCACATACTGAAATTTGCATAACATGCAAGTTACAAGATAAACTACAAAAGTTGAATTGCATTTGATCTTGTCCCTTATTTTGTATGTCTTGCCTGTATTGGTAGATTTAAAGATGTCTCCTATAATGACATAGTCACAACTTTTACAAGGTTTTACTCCACATTTGTGAAACCCTACATTAGTGGGTAACCATTGACTAGGTATTACTCCTCTAGAACCTAATTTAGGTCCAAAGTTTTTTCTTAAGTTATCTCCAATAGTGTCTGATCTGCTAGCGATAAAGTTACAATTCTTAGAAATGTCTTGAAGATCTATATCTCTCTCTAGTAGTGGCAGTCTAGTTTTGATTATACTACATACCTCACTGAACTGCTTACTATATCTAGTGATAAAGTTAATGCCTTCTCTCTTTTTATTGTAAGTCCCTGTCTTATCTTTCAATAGATCATTTCTATTAAAAGTGGACACCAATGTCGATATTTCTTGCAATTTAATTGCATCATATCCTCTATCTATCAGCCGTTTTGTTAGGCTATCCGCATGTTTCCAGTAGTCATATAGATTGGTGCAGTTGCGTCTAAGCCTGATGTATTGTCCCTTAGGTATCCCTTTCTTAAGGTGACCTGGGTAAGAAGAGTCAGCTCTCAGTATGGTATTTCCGCTGATCTGCTTCCTATATACTTCTGTGATAAGCTCATTGTTATTGTTCTTTACGAGTACATCCAGGTAAGGTATACTGGTAACTGATGTACTATAAGTAAACCTTAAATTCTGATCATTAAGGTTAATGAACTCAACAAATTGCTCAAGTAGTCTAATGTCGCCGTCCCAAATCAGAAGAACATCATCTATGTAGCGTGTGTACATTATTATGTTCCTCTGAAAGGGATTGCAGACATCATAAATTTTCATCACTTCAAAATTGGCTAAGAAAAGGTTTGCATACGAGGGGGCGAATTTCGCCCCCATCGCTGTCCCCCTCAGCTGTAGAAAAAACTCACCATTGAATATGAAATAATTTCTATTCAATAGAAAGTTAATAGCCTGTAAGATATAATCTATAAGCTTATCATAACAATGAGCTTATCACAGAAGTATATAGGAAGCAGATCAGCGGAAATACCATACTGAGAGCTGACTCTTCTTACCCAGGTCACCTTAAGAAAGGGATACCTAAGGGACAATACATCAGGCTTAGACGCAACTGCACCAATCTATATGACTACTGGAAACATGCGGATAGCCTAACAAAACGGCTGATAGATAGAGGATATGATGCAATTAAATTGCAAGAAATATCGACATTGGTGTCCACTTTTAATAGAAATGATCTATTGAAAGATAAGACAGGGACTTACAATAAAAAGAGAGAAGGCATTAACTTTATCACTAGATATAGTAAGCAGTTCAGTGAGGTATGTAGTATAATCAAAACTAGACTGCCACTACTAGAGAGAGATATAGATCTTCAAGACATTTCTAAGAATTGTAACTTTATCGCTAGAAGATCAGACACTATTGGAGATAACTTAAGAAAAAACTTTGGACCTAAATTAGGTTCTAGAGGAGTAATACCTAGTCAATGGTTACCCACTAATGTAGGGTTTCACAAATGTGGAGTAAAACCTTGTAAAAGTTGTGACTATGTCATTATAGGAGACATCTTTAAATCTACCAATACAGGCAAGACATACAAAATAAGGGACAAGATCAAATGCAATTCAACTTTTGTAGTTTATCTTGTAACTTGCATGTTATGCAAATTTCAGTATGTGGGTCTCACCTCTAGGAATCTGAAAGACAGAATCAGAGAACATCTACTGTCCCTAGAGGCTGAGATCCCTAAGACACCAGTTGCTAAGCATTTTTTCCAACATGAAAATAGACTGAAGCTTTTCAAGTTCCAAGGCATAGAACAGGTTACTCTGGGGGCTAGAGGAGGTGACAGGTACCATGCCCTTAGCAAAAGAGAGATCTTTTGGATCTATACACTTAAGACTGGTCACCCTTGTGGAATAAACAAAATCAGTGATGTAAAACTTTTCATTGATAAATAGAGTATTATGTTCACATCGGGTAAATTGTTATTGGATGGAATTATGAATATTTCTTCTTTTTTCATCTTCTTTCGATGTAGAATAATTACTATTGCTTCTACACACACGTAATGACTAAAGGTGTATTATTTTTGAGAAGAAAACTTTATTTTAAGTTAAATTCTTTATAAAATACCAGTCTGTTGTATTAGAGACCAAACTCCAATTCATCTTCGTATAACATCACTGTTCAGGAACAAATTCTGTGCATATATAAATATTTATCCACTTAAATTCATAAATAGGGTATTTCTGCTAAGTTTGTCTTTTTTTCAAAATGTCACGCTATATCTATGACTATGCCCTTATTAATAGGTTTGCAGACTCTATATTATAGTTAGTATTTATCTTTTATACTTATGGATTGGTCTGCACACATGTTGAACAGATATATATATTTTTCCAAATATCATTACATTGGGCTTTATTTCTTTCTGTCTTTTTAAGCGTGTAGACGAACTCGGCAAGATTTACAGAAATGTAAATGCTTGATAATAAAATCGACTTTTTCTTTGTTGCTATGTAAACATCTTATGATCGCATCCCAATTCAAAGGTTTTTAGAATTTTTTCTAATTTTAAAGTCTGTTTTTCAATTACCAGTGTATATATTTTTTCTTTGACTAATCGCCATTTTATAACTACTAAGTCCTGTACGATCAAGGGTTAAGCGAGCACCCCGTTAAGGTGTGTAAGTTCACTCTGATGACTTGTTTTTGATTGGTCTGTTATACATTGTTGCAAGTGATTTAACAGCTGTGTAAATTACTATCTGTATGCTCTGATGAACTGCCAGTGAGGCAGGAAACGCGTCAGCAGAAGGCTCTCACTGTTTGCTGTGCCGGTTTGTTTTAAGAAACATCAATAAAGTACATGTTTTACTATACCGATATCTCTCCTCTCTCTCCTTTCTACTCTGGAACTGTGAATTTGCTTTAACCTTCTCCAAACCATCTTGGAGAAAGGAAAGAATCCTGGACACCCTGACCTTATGCCAGGGGAATCCCCGCTCCTCACACCAGAATAAGTAGGTCCTCCACACCTTATGATAGATGCGACGAGTGACCGGCTTTCTAGCTTGAATAAGAGTATAAATCACTCTCTCAGAAAAACCTCTCTCTGCTACAATCTCCACACAGCCAGACTCAGAGAATCTAGATTCTGATGAACAAAAGAACCCTGTTCTAGCAGATCTCTGCGACAAGGTAACCTCCATGGAGATGAGGATATCCCCACAACGTCCACAAATACATCCTTCGCAGCCACAATGAAGCAATTATAATTGCCGAAGCTTGCTCCTGCTTAATGCGGGCCACTACCCGAGGGAGAAGTGGTAACGGAGGAAAAATGTAAACTAATTTGAACCTCCAAGGCACTGCTAATGCATTTATCAGCTCTGCCTGAGGATCCCTGGACCACAACCCGTATCAGGGTAGCTTGGAATTGGGTCGGAACGCAATGAGATCTATCTCTGGTGTCCCCCATCTGTTGCAAATCTCCGCAAACACCTCAGGATGGAGCGACCATTCTCCCGGATGAAAGGATTGTCCTCTGAGGAAATCCGCTTCCCAGTTGTCCACACCCGGAATGTGGATCGCTGACAGCGAGCAGTTGTGGGCCTCCGCCCATTCCAGATTTCAGACAGTCGAATGAAAATGCAGCACCACCTGGAGTATACCTGCTCCTGTTAATGTGACAATAAAAGGAAGATTTTTGCATACTCCAGGTGGTGCTGCCTTTTCATTAGACTGTCTGACTTATTGCCACAGGTAGTAACAGTAACCTGTTGGCGTGCATACCTGCTTACCCTTGGTGCTGGATTACATGGAACATCGCATTCCAGAATCCGAGATACTTCCCTTATTGTTAGGGAGCTCCTCGTTCCCCCCTGATGGTTTATGTAAACCACCATGGTAATGTTGTCAGATTGGAATCTGATAAACCGGGACAAACCCAGAAGAGGCCAAGCCATCAAAGCGTTGAAGATTGCTCAAAGTTCCGAAATGTTGATCGGTAAGAGATTCTTCTGGAGTCCACCGGCCCTGTGCCATCCTGGCACCCCAAACCGCTCCCCACCCTGAGAGACTTGCATCCGTAGTCACAATCTCCCAGGATAGTCTCAAGAAGGATGTCCCTTGGGACAGGCGATTTGGACAGATCCACCAAGAGAGCGATTCTCTCGACCGGCTGTCCAGAGAAATCTGTTGAGACAGATCCGAGTGGTCGCTGTTCCACTGCCTCAGCATGCACAGTTGAAGAGGTCTGAAGTGGAACCTGTTGAATGGAATGATATCTATGCTGGACACCATGAGCCCAATTACCTCCATATACTGGGCCACAGATGGCTTTGAGGAGGTCTGGAGGGCAAGACAATTGGAAGTAATTTTGCAACGTCTCTGGTCTGTAAGGAATATCCTCATGCATATGGAGTCTATTATCGTGCCCAGGAATTCTACCCTGGTACTGGGCACCAGAGAACTCTTTCCTAAGATTATCATTCATCCATGAGATTGAAGAAGAAGAAGAGCTCTGGAATGGTCTTCTGCCAACCGGCAGGAGCGAGCCTGGATCAGGATGTCGTCCAAGTATGGCGCTACTGCAATACCTCTGGACCTCGCCACGGTGAGCAGAGCTCTAGAACCTTTGTAAAGACTCTTGGAGCCGTAGCCAGACCAAAAGGAAGAGCCACAAACTGGAAGTGCTTATCCAGAAAGGTGAATCTTAAGAACTTGATGTGATCCTTGTGAATTGGTACATGTAGGTAAGCATCCTTCAAGACTATCGTCGTCATGAACTGTCCTTCTTGAACTAAGGGCAGAATAGACCTTATCGTTTCCATCTTGAACGATAGGACCAACAGAAACTTGTTGAGGTACTTTAGGTCTAGAATCAGGCGAAACGTACACTGCTTCTTTGGGGTCACAAAAAGGTTTGAGTATTACCCTAGACCTCTTTCTTACAGAGGTACCGGCACAATTACTCCTAGAGAGGAGAGATCCCTCACACACCCTAGAAAAGCATCTTGTTTTTCTGGTCTTGAAGACAGGTTTGATAAGAGGAATCTGCCCTTAGGTGGATGAGATTTGAAACCTATCCTGTAACCCTGAGCGATGACCTCTAGAACCCAAGGGTCTTGCACGTCCCCCAACCAAGCCTCCGCAAAGAGAGATAGTCTGCCCCAACACAATCAAATGCCGGTTTGGGGGCCGCTCCTTCATGCCGACTTTGGTTCGGCGGGCTTCTTGTTCTGCTTGGATTTATTCCAAGATTGAGATGGTTTCCAAGTTCCCTTGGACTGATCAGGCTTCTCAGAGGGCTGCTGGCATTGGGATTTATCAGAACTAAAGGGACGAAAATTAGGACCTTGTCCTTTAGGTTTATTCTTTTTATCCTGCGGTAGAAAAGCACCCTTGACCCCAGTGACCGTGGATATAATAAAGTCCAGGCCTCGACCGAAAAGAATCTTCCCCTTAAATGGAAGGGAAAGCAAACTAGATTTTGAAGACATGTCTGCATATCAAGACTTCAACCAAAGAGCCCTACGGGCTAGAACAGAAAAACCTGATGTTTTTGCATTCAGGCAAATAATCTGCATGTTAGAATCACAGATGAAATAATTAGCTACCCTCAAGGCCTTAATTCTTTCCTGGATCTCGTTGAGGGGAGTTTCCACCTCAATCATGTCCGATAGAGAGTCGCACCAATAGGTAGCGGCTTCAGCTACCGCAGCCACCGCCGTTGCTGGCTGAAACAAGTACCCAGTGTGCTGAAACATTTTCCTTAATAGAGTTTCTAGCTTCTTATCCATGGGTTCCTTAAACGACTAACTATTCTCAAGCGGGATAGTGATACATTTAGCAAGTGTGGAGATAGCTCCATCCACCTTAGGTACTGATCCCCACAATGCTAATTGAGAGTCTAGAACGGGGAACACATTTTTAAACGAAGGAGAAGGGGAAAAAGAAGATCCAAGTCTCTCCCGTTCATTCTTAATAATATTTTCCATCCTTACAGGAACTGGGAAAGCCTGTGGCACCACAATGTCCTCATAAACCTTGTCAAGTTTAGGAATGGAAGGTTCCTCAGGAAATTTAGGTTCCAGAACCTCTAACGTAGCCAACACTTCTTTTAACAAAAAGCGTAAGTGCTCGATCCTAAATCTAAAATCTGGTTCCTCCGGAGGTTTAGAGGCAGCAGATTCAGACCCAGAAAGAGCCTCCTCTGAACTATCAGAGGCGCCTTTATCAGTGGATAATCTAGTATCACAAAAATCCAACAAATTGGCAGATGACCCCTGGGAAGGATAGCAATATTTGACCTTTTGTAACTGTTCAGAAAAGTCTGGCGGTAAAAGGGCCCCTCCCGAAGGAGGATTAGCAGTGCATTGGGATGCTGCATGTGTAGTAGGAGATGATTGCAGGGAACACACCTCATGTGGCGGAGATCCCTCAGAGGTGGACGGCTCAGTGGTACTAAACATCTTTGTCTTTTTAGATATAACTACCTTTTTGAGGCATGTGGAACATAATTGAGCAGGCGGACATACCGTAGCCTCCTCACAATAAAAAACATAATTTATGTAAGAACTTACCTGATAAATTAATTTCTTTCATACTGGCAAGAGTCCATGAGCTAGTGACGTATGGGATATACAATCCTACCAGGAGGCGCAAAGTTAACCAAACCTCAAAATGCCTATAAATACACCCCTCCCCACACCCACAATTCAGTTTAACGAATAGCCAAGTAGTGGGGTGATAGAAAAAAGGAGTAAAAAGCATCAAAAAAGGAACTAGAAATATAATTGTGCTTTATACAAAAAACATAACCACCATAAAAAGGGTGGGTCTCATGGACTCTTGCCAATATGAAATAAATTAATTTATAAGGTAAGTTCTTACATAAATTATGTTTTCTTTCATGTAATTGGCAAGAGTCCATGAGCTAGTGACGTATGGGATAGTAATACCCAAGATGTGGAACTCCACAGAAGTGTCACTAGAGAGGGAGGGATAAAATAAAAACAGCCATTTTCCGCTGAAAAAATTAAATCCACAACCAAATAAATACATTTTTCTCAGAATTGAAAAGAAAAAACTTAAAACATATGCAGAGGAATCAAACTGAAACAGCTGCCTGAAGAACTTTTCTACCAAAAACTGCTTCCAAAGAAGCAAATACATCAAAACGGTAGAATTTAGTGAATGTATGCAAAGAAGACGAAGTCGCTGCTTTGCAAATCTGATCAAATGAAGCTTCATTCTTAGAAGCCCACGAAGTGGAGACTGATCTAGTAGAATGAGCTGTGATTCTTTGAGGCGGGCCTGACCCGACTCCAAATAAGCCTTATGAATCAAAAGCTTTAACCTAAGATGCCAAGGAAATGGCAGAAGCTTTCTGACCTTTCCTAGAACCAGAAAAGACAACAAATAGACTAGAAGTCTTCCTGAAATCTTTAGTATCAACATAATATTTCAAAGCTCTTACAATATCCAGAGAATGTAAGGATCTCTCCAAATAATTCTTAGGATTAGGACACAAAGAGGGGACAACAATTTCCCTATTAATGTTGTTAGAATTCACAACTTTAGGTAAAAATTTAAATGAAGTCCGCAAAACTGCCTTATCTTGATGAAAAATCAGAAAAGGTGACTCACAAGAAAGAGCAGATAATTCAGAAACTCTTCTAGCAGAAGAGATAGCCAAACGGAACAACACTTTCCAAGAAAGTAGTTTAATATCCAAAGAATGCATAGGCTCAAAAGGAGCCTATAAAGCTTTCATAACCAAATTAAGACTCCAAGGAGGAGAGATTGATTTAATGACAGGCTTGATACGGACCAAAGCCTAAACAAAACAGTGAATATCAGGAAGCTTAGCAATCTTTCTGTAAAATAAAACAGAAAGAGTAGAGATTTGTCCCTTCAAGAAACTTGCAGACAAACCTTTATCCAAACCATCCAGAAGAAAATGTAAAATTCTAGGAATTCTAAAAGAATGCCAGGTGAATTTACAGGTGAAACTCGAAAAATTAGAATATTGTGCAAAAGTTAATTTATTTCACTAATGCAACTTAAAAGGTGAAACTAATATATGAGATAGATTCATTACATACAAAGCAAGATAGTTCAAGCTGTGATTTGTCATAATTGTGATGATTATGGCTTACAGCTCATGAAAACCCCAAATCCACAATCTCAGAAAATTAGAATATTGTGAAAAGGTGCAATATTCTAGGCTCAAAGTGTCCCACTCTAATCAGCTAATTAAGCCATAACACCTGCAAAGGGTTCCTGAGCCTTTAAATGCTCTCTCAGTCTGGTTCAGTAGGAATCACAATCATGGGAAAGACTGCTGACCTGACAGTTGTGCAGAAAACCATCATTGACACCCTCTATAAGGAGGGAAAGCCTCAAAAGCTAATTGCAAAAGAAGTTGGATGTTCCCAAAGTGCTGTATCAAAGCACATTAATAGAAAGTTATGTGGAAGGGAAAAGTGCGGAAGAAAAAGGTGCACAAGCGGCAGGGATGACCGCAGCCTGGAGAGGATTGTCAGGAAAAGGCCATTCAAAAGTGTTGGGGACTTTCACAAGGAGTGGACTGAGGCTGGAGTCAGTGCAAAACCATAAACAGACGGATCCTGGACATGGGCTTCAAATGTCGTATTCCTCTTGTCAAGCCACTCCTGAACAACAAACAATGTCAGAAGCGTCTTACCTGGGCTAAAGAAAAACAGACCTGGTCTGTTGCTCAGTGGTCCAAAGTCCTCTTTTCTGATGAGAGCAAATTTTGCATCTCATTTGGAAACCAAGGACCCAGAGTATGAAGGAATAATGGAGAGGCACACACTGCAAGATGCTTGAAGTCCAGTGTGAAGTTTCCATAGTCTGTGTTGATTTGGGGAGCCATGTCATCTGCTGGTGTTGGTCCACTGTGCTTCATTAAGTCCAGGGTCAATGCAGCCGTCTACCAGGAGATTTTGGAGCACTTCATGCTTCCTTCCGCAGATGAGCTCTATGGGGATGCTGACTTCATTTTCCAGCAGGACTTGGCACCTGCCCACACTGCCAAAAGCACCAAAACCTGGTTCAATAACGTGGGATTACTGTGCTTGATTAACCAGCAAACTCGCCTGACCTGAACCCCATAGAGAATCTATGGGGCATTGCCAAGAGAAAGATGAGAGACATGAGACCGAACAATGCAGAAGAGCTGAAGGCCGCTATTGAAGCATCCTGGTATTCCATAACACCTCAGCAGTGCCACAGGCTCATAGCTTCCATGCCATGCCACATTGAGGCAGTAATTGCTGCAAAAGGGGCCCAAACCAAGTACTGAGTACATGCAGTATGCATGCTTATACTTTTCAGAGGTCCGATATTGTACAATCCTTGTTTTATTGATTGCATGTAATATTCTAGTTTTCTGAGATTGTGGATTTGGGGTTTTCATGAGCTGTAAGCCATAATCATCACAATTATGACAAATCACAGCTTGAACTATCTTGCTTTGCATGTAATGAGTCTATCTCATATATTAGTTTCACCTTTTAAGTTGCATTAGTGAAATAAATGAACAATATTCAAATTTTTCGAGTTTCACCTGTATGAGAAGAACACTATGAAATATAAGTCTTCCTAACTCGATAAAACATCTTCCTAGAAACAGATTTACGAGCCTGCAACATAGTATCAATCACTGAGTCAGAGAAACCTCTATGACTAAGCACTAAGCGTTCAATTTCCATACCTTCAAATTCAATGATTTGAGATCCTGATGGAAAAACATAATTTATGCTTACCTGATAAATTTATTTATCTTGTAGTGTATCCAGTCCACGGATCATCCATTACTTGTGGGATATTCTCTTTCCCAACAGGAAGTTGCAAGAGGATCACCCACAGCAGAGCTGCTATATAGCTCCTCCCCTCACTGCCATATCCAGTCATTCGACCGAAACAAGACGAGAAAGGAGAAACCATAGGGTGCAGTGGTGACTGTAGTTTAATTAAAATTTAGACCTGCCTTAAAAGGACAGGGCGGGCCGTGGACTGGATACACTACAAGAGAAATAAATTTATCAGGTAAGCATAAATTATGTTTTCTCTTGTTAAGTGTATCCAGTCCACGGATCATCCATTACTTGTGGGATACCAATACCAAAGCTAAAGTACACGGATGATGGGAGGGACAAGGCAGGAACTTAAACGGAAGGAACCACTGCCTGTAGAACCTTTCTCCCAAAAACAGCCTCCGAAGAAGCAAAAGTGTCAAATTTGTAACATTTTGAAAAGGTGTGAAGCGAAGACCAAGTCGCAGCCTTGCAAATCTGTTCAACAGAGGCCTCATTTTTAAAGGCCCAGGTGGAAGCCACAGCTCTAGTAGAATGAGCTGTAATCCTTTCAGGGGGCTGCTGTCCAGCAGTCTCATAGGCTAAGCGTATAATGCTCCGAAGCCAAAATGAGAGAGAGGTTGCCAAAGCTTTTTGACCTCTCCTCTGTCCAGAGTAAACGACAAACAGGGCAGATGTTTGACGAAAATCTTTAGTAGCCTGTAAGTAAAACTTCAAGGCACGGACTACGTCCAGATTATGCAAAAGACGTTCCTTCTTTGAAGAAGGATTAGGACACAATGATGGAACAACAATCTCTTGATTGATATTCCTGTTAGAAACCACCTTAGGTAAAAACCCAGGTTTGGTACGCAGAACTACCTTGTCTGAATGAAAAATCAGATAAGGAGAATCACAATGTAAGGCAGATAACTCAGAGACTCTTCGAGCCGAGGAAATAGCCATCAAAAACAGAACTTTCCAAGATAAAAGTTTAATATCAATGGAATGAAGGGGTTCAAACGGAACTCCCTGAAGAACTTTAAGAACCAAGTTTAAGCTCCACGGGGGAGCAACAGTTTTAAACACAGGCTTAATCCTAAACAAAGCCTGACAAAATGCCTGGACGTCTGGAACGTCTGCCAGACGCTTGTGCAAAAGAATAGACAGAGCAGAGATCTGTCCTTTTAAAGAACTAGCTGATAAGCCTTTGTCCAAACCCTCTTGGAGAAAGGACAATATCCTAGGAATCCTAACCTTACTCCATGAGTAACTCTTGGATTCACACCAATAAAGATATTTACACCATATCTTATGGTAGATTTTCCTAGTGACAGGCTTCCGAGCCTGTATTAAGGTATCAATGACTGACTCGGAGAAGCCACGCCTTGATAGAATCAAGCGTTCAATCTCCATGCAGTCAGTCTCAGAGAAATTAGATTTGGATGATTGAAAGGACCTTGTATTAGAAGGTCCTGCCTCAGAGGCAGAGTCCATGGTGGAAGAGATGACATGTCCACTAGGTCTGCATACCAGGTCCTGCGTGGCCACGCAGGCGCTATCAGAATCACCGATGCTCTCTCCTGTTTGATTTTGGCAATCAGTCAAGGGAGCAGAGGAAACGGTGGAAACACATAGGCCAGGTTGAAGAACCAAGGAGCTGCTAGAGCATCTATCAGCGTTGCTCCCGGGTCCCTGGACCTGGATCCGTAACAAGGAAGCTTGGCGTTCTGGCGAGACGCCATGAGATCCAGTTCTGGTTTGCCCCAACGATGGACCAGTTGAGCAAACACCTCCGGATGGAGTTCCCATTCCCCTGGATGAAAAGTCTGACGACTTAGAAAATCCGCCTCCCAGTTCTCCACGCCTGGGATGTGGATCGCTGACAGGTGGCAAGAGTGAGACTCTGCCCAGCGAATTATCTTTGAGACTTCTAACATCGCTAGGGAACTCCTGGTTCCCCCTTGATGGTTGATGTAAGCCACAGTCGTGACATTGTCCGACTGAAATCTGATGAACCTCAATGTTGCTAACTGAGGCCAAGCTAGAAGAGCCTTGAATATTGCTCTTAACTCCAGAATATTTATTGGGAGGAGTTTCTCCTCCTGAGTCCACGATCCCTGAGCCTTCAGGGAGTTCCAGACTGCGCCCCAACCTAGAAGGCTGGCATCTGTTGTTACAATCGTCCAATCTGGCCTGCGAAAGGTCATACCCTTGGACAGATGGACCCGAGAAAGCCACCAGAGAAGAGAATCTCTGGTCTCTTGATCCAGATTTAGTAGAGGGGAAAAATCTGAGTAATCCCCATTCCACTGACTTAGCATGCATAATTGCAGCGGTCTGAGATGCAGGCGCGCAAATGGCACTATGTCCATTGCCGCTACCATTAAGCCAATTACTTCCATGCACTGAGCCACTGACGTGCGTGGAATGAAGGACACGGCAAGCATTTAGAAGTTTTGATAACCTGGACTCCGTCAGGTAAATTTTCATCTCTACAGAATCTATAAGAGTCCCTAGGAAGGAGACTCTTGTGAGTGGTGATAGAGAACTCTTTTCCACGTTCACTTTCCACCCATGCGGCCTCAGAAATGCCAGAACTATCTCTGTTTGAGACTTGGCAATTTGAAAGCTTGACGCCTGTATCAGGATGTCGTCTAGATACGGAGCCACCGCTATGCCTCGCGGTCTTAGAACCGCCAGAAGTGAGCCCAGAACCTTTGTAAAAATTCTCGGGGCAGTGGCCAACCTGAAGGGAAGAGCTACAAATTGGTAATGCCTGTCTAGAAAGGCAAACCTTAGGAACCGATGATGATCTTTGTGAATCGGTATGTGAAGGTAGGCATCCTTTAAGTCCACTGTGGTCATGTACTGACCCTCTTGGATCATGGGTAGGATGGTCCGAATAGTTTCCATTTTGAATGATGGAACTCTGAGGAATTTGTTTAAGATCTTTAGATCCAAGATTGGTCTGAAGGTTCCCTCTTTCTTGGGAACCACAAACAGATTTGAATAAAATCCCTGTCCTTGTTCCGTCCGCGGAACTGGATGGATCACTCCCATTACTAGGAGGTCTTGCACACAGCTTAGGAATGCCTCTTTCTTTATCTGGTTTGCTGATAACCTTGAAAGATGAAATCTCCCTTGTGGAGGAGAAGCTTTGAAGTCCAGAAGATATCCCTGAGATATGATCTCCAACGCCCAGGGATCCTGTCATGATCCGGTGTACATGCGCTCAGGACACAGACCCTCGGGGCAGTGGTAGGGATTTGAAGACACCGACCCCTGACCCGGGGAAGAGTATCCTGGACGTGGATAGATGATATTCTGTGATTCATAGTTGCTAGAAGTTATTGTAGAATAAATGGAGAGTGCAACATTTGTATACAATATATTCTGACTTCACTGTGACTTATAGTTAGTTAATAGAAGTAACTGCAGGATTCAATGAGAGAAAAATATAGCAATGTGGAATGTTCAGGCTTCAGAGTAAACTGGTAAAAGATTGACACTTAGATGCAAACTAAGGTTTGTTGCAGGTTCACAGTACATAATATTATATAAAGATGTATGTCAGAGTTAAGCACAGCTGCACAGGTAGTTAGACAAGCTGAAAGTTTAGGCATTGTTTGTGCATATAAATGCAAACTTGGTTTGTTGCAGGTTCACAGTACATAATATTATAAAGAGCTGTATGTCAGTAATTAGCAGAGCAGCACAGGTGATAAACAGGTTGCAAGTCTTAGGCATTAATTACTGACATATATTGAAGAATCACATAAAAGCTTTTAACTGAACATAAAGATGCAGAGTTCTGAATAGCAGCAGGATATTTCAGCAATGACAACTTGTAGCAGAGAAATAGTTATAAAGTTCTGAGTAAGATGCTGTTGTAATTAGAGAGTGATGGTAAGTAAAAGCATAGTTGATTTATAATAAAGTTCAGAGATTGTTAAGTGGCTGTGTCCAGGAAACAGAATGGAGATATTTTTGATACTTGCGGTTTGATGATATTTTGCATAGGTAATAGAAAATGCTGTATCTTGGAATAGTTGCTAAGTTCATACAGGAAACAGTCACAGACCTCTGTTGTTCAGGATCACAACTTCAATGTTAATGCAAAGCACATTAGACCTGAGAAGGCTTAAAAAGAGGCTGAGGTAATCAGGTGCATGAATGATTAATCAGGCAGGCAAGCAAGCTGAATGTGAATACTGCCCAAATGCAGCAGTCAGAGAAGGAAGTCTTAAAGGGATAGTGACATAAGGCTGAGATATGTTACAGATCCTGAACATCTCTTGCCCACGCCTGGGTGAAGATAGAAAGTCTGCCCCCCACTAGATCCGTTTCCGGATAGGGGGCCATTCCTTCATGCTGTCTTGGGGGCAGCAGCAGGCTTTCTGGCCTGCTTGCCCTTGTTCCAGGACTGGTTAGGTTTCCAGGCCTGTCTGGAATGAGCAACAGTTCCCTCTTGTTTTGAAGCGGAGGAAGTTGATGCTGCTCCTGCCTTGAAATTTCGAAAGGCACGAAAATTAGACTGTTTGGCCTTTGATTTGGCCCTGTCCTGAGGAAGGGTATGACCCTTGCCTCCAGTAATGTCAGCAATAATTTCCTTCAAGCCAGGCCCGAATAAGGTCTGCCCCTTGAAAGGAATGTTGAGTAATTTAGACTTTGAAGTCACGTCAGCTGACCAGGATTTAAGCCATAGCGCCCTACGCGCCTGGATGGCGAATCCGGAATTCTTAGCCGTTAGTTTAGTCAAATGAACAATGGCATCAGAAACAAATGAGTTAGCTAGCTTAAGCGTTCTAAGCTTGTCAATAATTTCATTCAATGGAGCTGTCTGGATGGCCTCTTCCAGGGCCTCAAACCAGAATACTGCCGCAGCAGTGACAGGCGCAATGCATGCAAGGGGCTGTAAAATAAAACCTTGTTGAATAAACATTTTCTTAAGGTAACCCTTCAATTTTTTATCCATTGGATCTGAAAAAGCACAACTGTCCTCAACCGGGATAGTGGTACGCTTTGCTAAAGTAGAAACTGCTCCCTCCACCTTAGGGACCGTCTGCCATAAGTCCCGTGTAGTGGCGTCTATTGGAAACATTTTTCTAAATATAGGAGGTGGGGAAAAGGGCACACCGGGTCTATCCCACTCCTTGCTAATAATTTCTGTAAGCCTTTTAGGTATAGGAAAAACGTCAGTACACACCGGCACCGCATAGTATCTACCCAGCCTACACAATTTCTCTGGAATTGCAACTGTGTTACAGTCATTCAGAGCAGCTAATACCTCCCCAAGCAATACACGGAGGTTCTCAAGCTTAAATTTACAATTAGAAATCTCTGAATCAGGTTTCCCCGAGTCAGAGATGTCACCTACAGACTGAAGCTCTCCGTCCTCATGTTCTGCATACTGTGACGCAGTATCAGACATGGCTCTAACAGCATTTGCGCGCTCTGTATCTCTACTAACCCCAGAGCTATCACGCTTGCCTCTTAATTCAGGCAATCTAGATAATACCTCTGACAGAGTATTATTCATGATTGCAGCCATGTCCTGCAAGGTAATCCCTATGGGCGCCCCTGATGTAATTGGCGCCATATTAGCGTGCGTCCCCTGAGCGGGAGGCGAAGGGTCTGACACGTGGGGAGAGTTAGTCGGCATAACTTCCCCCTCGACAGAACCCTCTGGTGATAATTCTTTTATAGATAAAGACTGATCTTTACTGTTTAAGGTGAAATCAATACATTTAGTACGCATTCTCCTATGGGGCTCCACCATGGCTTTCAAACATAATGAACAAGTAGGTTCCTCTGTGTCAGACATGTTTAAACAGACTAGCAATGAGACTAGCAAGCTTGGAAAACACTTTAAAACAAGTTTACAAGCAATATAAAAAACGTTACTGCGCCTTTAAGAAACACAAATTTTCCCAAATTTTGAAATAACAGTGAAAAAATGCAGTTACACTAACAAAATTTTTACAGTGTATGTAATAAGTTAGCAGAGCATTGCACCCACTTGCAAATGGATGATTAACCCCTTAATACCAAAAACGGAATAACAAATGACAAAAACGTTTTTTAAACAATCACAACAACTGCCACTCTACTGTGGCTTTTTACCTCCCTCAATACGACTTTTGAAGCCTTTTGAGCCCTTCAGAGAAGTCCTGGATCATGCAGGAAGAAGCTGGATGTCTGTGTCTGTAATTTCTGCTGTGCAAAAAAACGCTAAAATAGGCCCCTTCCACTCATATTACAACAGTGGGAAGCCTCAGGGAACTGTTTCTAGGCAAAATTCAAGCCAGCCATGTGGAAAAAACTAGGACCCAATAAGTTTTATCACCAAACATATGTAAAAAACGATTAAACATGCCAGCAAACGTTTTAAAATACACTTTTATAAGAGTATGTATCTCTATTAATAAGCCTGATACCAGTCGCTATCACTGCATTTAAGGCTTTACTTACATTACTTCGGTATCAGCAGCATTTTCTAGCAAATTCCATCCCTAGAAAAATATTTTAACTGCACATACCTTATTGCAGAAAAACCTGCACGCTATTCCCCCTCTGAAGTTACCTCACTCCTCAGAATATGTGAGAACAGCAAAGGATCTTAGTTACTTCTGCTAAGATCATAGAAAACGCAGGCAGATTCTTCTTCTAAATACTGCCTGAGATAAACAGTACACTCCGGTACCATTTAAAAATAACAAACTTTTGATTGAAGAAATAAACTAAGTATAAAACACCACAGTCCTCTTACGACCTCCATCTTAGTTGAGAGTTGCAAGAGAATGACTGGATATGGCAGTGAGGGGAGGAGCTATATAGCAGCTCTGCTGTGGGTGATCCTCTTGCAACTTCCTGTTGGGAAGGAGAATATCCCACAAGTAATGGATGATCCGTGGACTGGATACACTTAACAAGAGAAAATATTTTAACTGCACATACCTTATTACAGGAAAACCTGCACGCTATTCCCCCTCTGAAGTTACCTCACTCCTCAGAATATGTGAGAACAGCAAAGGATCTTAGTTACTTCTGCTAAGATCATAGAAAACGCAGGCAGATTCTTCTTCTAAATACTGCCTGAGATAAACAGTACACTCCGGTACCATTTAAAAATAACAAACTTTTGATTGAAGAAATAAACTAAGTATAAAACACCACAGTCCTCTTACGACCTCCATCTTAGTTGAGAGTTGCAAGAGAATTACTGGATATGGCAGTGAGGGGAGGAGCTATATAGCAGCTCTGCTGTGGGTGATCCTCTTGCAACTTCCTGTTGGGAAGGAGAATATCCCACAAGTAATGGATGATACGTGGACTGGATACACTTAACAAGAGAAAAACATAATTTATGTAAGAACTTACCTGATAAATTAATTTCTTTCATATTGGCAAGAGTCCATGAGCTAGTGACATATGGGATATACAATCCTACCAGGAGGGGCAAAGTTTCCCAAACCTCAAAATGCCTATAAATACACCCCTCACCACACCCACAATTCAGTTTAACGAATAGCCAAGCAGTGGGGTGATAAAGAAAGGAGTAGAAAGCATCAACAAAGGAAATTTGGAAATAATTGTGCTTTATACAAAAAAATCATAACCACCATAAAAAGGGTGGGCCTCATGGACTCTTGCCAATATGAAAGAAATTAATTTATCAGGTAAGTTCTTACATAAATTATGTTTTCTTTCATGTAATTGGCAAGAGTCCATGAGCTAGTGACATATGGGATATCAATACCCAAGATGTGGAGTCTTCTACTCAAGAGTCACTAGAGAGGGAGGGAATAAAATAAAAACAGCCATATACCGCTGAAAAAATTAATCCACAACCCCAAAAAATAAGTTTATTTTCATTTTTGAAAGAAAAAAACTTAAATCAAAAGCAGAAGAATCAAACTGAAACAGCTGCCTGAAGAACTTTTCTACCAAAAACTGTGCAAAAAAACGCTAAAATAGGCCCCTCCCACTCATATTACAACAGTGGGAAGCCTCAGGGAACTGTTTCTAGGCAAAATTCAAGCCAGCCATGTGGAAAAAAACTAGGACCCAATAAGTTTTATCACCAAACATATGTAAAAAACGATTAAACATGCCAGCAAACGTTTTAAAATACACTTTTATAAGAGTATGTATCTCTATTAATAAGCCTGATACCAGTCGCTATCACTGCATTTAAGGCTTTACTTACATTACTTCGGTATCAGCAGCATTTTCTAGCAAATTCCATCCCTAGAAAAATATTTTAACTGCACATACCTTATTGCAGAAAAACCTGCACGCTATTCCCCCTCTGAAGTTACCTCACCCCTCAGAATATGTGAGAACAGCAAAGGATCTTAGTTACTTCTGCTAAGATCATAGAAAACGCAGGCAGATTCTTCTTCTAAATACTGCCTGAGATAAACAGTACACTCCGGTACCATTTAAAAATAACAAACTTTTGATTGAAGAAATAAACTAAGTATAAAACACCACAGTCCTCTTACGACCTCCATCTTAGTTGAGAGTTGCAAGAGAATTACTGGATATGGCAGTGAGGGGAGGAGCTATATAGCAGCTCTGCTGTGGGTGATCCTCTTGCAACTTCCTGTTGGGAAGGAGAATATCCCACAAGTAATGGATGATACGTGGACTGGATACACTTAACAAGAGAAAAACATAATTTATGTAAGAACTTACCTGATAAATTAATTTCTTTCATATTGGCAAGAGTCCATGAGCTAGTGACATATGGGATATACAATCCTACCAGGAGGGGCAAAGTTTCCCAAACCTCAAAATGCCTATAAATACACCCCTCACCACACCCACAATTCAGTTTAACGAATAGCCAAGCAGTGGGGTGATAAAGAAAGGAGTAGAAAGCATCAACAAAGGAAATTTGGAAATAATTGTGCTTTATACAAAAAATAATAACCACCATAAAAAGGGTGGGCCTCATGGACTCTTGCCAATATGAAAGAAATTAATTTATCAGGTAAGTTCTTACATAAATTATGTTTTCTTTCATGTAATTGGCAAGAGTCCATGAGCTAGTGACATATGGGATATCAATACCCAAGATGTGGAGTCTTCCACTCAAGAGTCACTAGAGAGGGAGGGAATAAAATAAAAACAGCCATATACCGCTGAAAAAATTAATCCACAACCCCAAAAAATAAGTTTATTTTCATTTTTGAAAGAAAAAAACTTAAATCAAAAGCAGAAGAATCAAACTGAAACAGCTGCCTGAAGAACTTTTCTACCAAAAACTGCTTCTGAAGAAGCAAATACAGTAGAATTTAGTAAATGTATGCAAAGAGGACCAAGTCGCTGCTTTGCAAATCTGATCAACTGAGGCTTCATTCTTAAAAGTCCACGAAGTGGATGTCTTGGGGCGGAGCCGGCCAAGGTAGAGAATGGCCGCACACCTGTAGAGCTCCAGCTTAACCGTCCTCCTAAATGGCAAAAAAGAAGCTTTCAATATCCTAAAACTGCCAAATAATGTAAGCGGACTGAAGGAGAACCAAAGCTAGGTGAAAAGGCACAGCCAAAAGGACATTTGTACACTAATTGCTACGCTGTCTGTGTGAGATCTCCCTGCACGCCTTACCGGGAGAGACGCCGAAAGAGCAGGCGGAAGTGTACTGCGTACACATACAGCAGAGGAAGCCTCGAGCGGTACCTTAGCTCCTGGGGAGAGTGTGGAAAGGGAGCGGGTGCTTGGAAAAGTTTACCCTGTAGATGTATTGCACAAGTGGGGGCTGAAGCTCCGGACTGTGGGCCTCTGAGGGAACGAGCTCCGGGTTGGACCTGGACAGGTGTGGGCGGTTACCTGCGGAGCCTTAAAGATTACAACCGGCATAGTCCGGAGAGGTGTAAAGGCAGCAGAATTCGAAGCAGGGACTGCAGCAGAGGAAATTACCAAGGGCGGAGTACAGGGACACAGCCCGGAGCAGAGACAGAACACTGGATCTAACGTTGCACGGCGCCTGTACCTAATACCCGGCTAAGTATACAGACGGCCAGCTATAGAGCCATTTGAAAGGCTGTTTTTTTCTTTTTGGGGCCCGGGTGCCCTAGGAATAGCTGGTCGCATACCTTTTTGGCAGAAGTTTCAAAGATCATCAAAGGTGAGCCGGTGCACTGTGTAAGGGACGGCTATCACTGGAATAACAGAGGATCAGAGGCCCAGTCTCCTAAACAGAACGGGAGCAGAAAGGAGAAGGAAAGGTAAACGTTTGTCTGTTTTTCCCCTTTGTTGAAATTCTGTAACAATGTGGTACTAAAGGGCTGTTAGCACGACAACTTGAGATATAAAGAGCAAGCACATGCATGAACTATAGGCCCTACACATAATTCAGTGTACTAGCCTAACAACCTAATCATAGCGGAGCTATCTCAACAGACTGGGAAGTTCTCTAGAATAAGGTAAAGAGAGTCTGTTTTACACACCAAGCCCTAGGAGCGTGAAAAAGGGGAGAAAGGAAAAAAAAAAAAAAAAAGGGGTTTACAATGACTACTAAGAAAACAGCTAAACAGGATAAAGGGGGTAAATCCCATACATCGCAAGCTCCAAAAGTAGACTCCTTTTTTAAAGCCACAGATACCTCCCTATTGAATCACTCTTCAGAGTATATGTCACCTAATAAACTCATTAACACTCCTGAACCCAATACACCCCTGCTGACTAAAGCAGACTTACAGGGTCTACCATCGAAAGCAGACATCCAAACTCTTTTGGAAGAAATAAGTCAGGTGAAACTTTGCATTAAAAATGAATTTTCTATCATTAAAAAGGATATTGGGGAGATTGGGAACAGAGTGGCCCTACTGGAAGAGGACAGAGAAGCTTGGGTGAATCACACAGATAGCATGGCACAACAGATCCACCAACAGGGAGAGGACATAATATTATTACAAAATCAGTTAGAAGATATGGAGAACAGGCAGAGGAGGTCAAACTTAAGAATAAGGGGGATATCAGAGGATATAATACCAGCTGACCTTGAAAAATACCTTTTACGTTTTCTTAATACCCTGACAAGGGATGAGGCTTACACAGATAAGACATTGGAACGGTGCCACAGAGCCTTAAAACCTAGGTTAAGGAAAGGAGACCCACCTAGAGACACGATAATCAAATTTGCACATTTCAAAGATAAAGAGGCTGTCACACAGGCAGCTAGATTACATCCAAACATTGTGTTTGAAGGCCAGCAAATCCAAATCTTTTCCGATATTAGTCCCAGGACTTTACAAAAAAGAAAAGAGTTAAAGTCCCTCACTCTGCATCTTAGCAATCTGAAAATCCCATATAGATGGGGATTCCCCTTTGGCCTAAGGGCCACAGTGGATGGAAAGCACGCAACTTTACATTCGTTGCAGGACCTCAATTCTTTCTGTACTACTCTAGGTATTAATACACCAGTATTGGAAACATCAAATAACCAAGAGAAAAGGAAGGAGAGCTATTTGTCTAACCCTAGATCTGTTCAGGAAGGAAGGGGACATCAATGGATAAGAGTCCCGACTAGGAGAAAGCAACAGGAAAGGACTAACAATGATGCGGAGTTAATCTCTAATACTTGCTTAGAGACACTAGCAAATTCTAATACTTAAAGACTGTTGGTTCAAGATGAGAGACTATGTTCTTAGCACTGGCTTAAGGTGTTAAAAAAACATATAGATAGTTAGTATGTTAAGACTAGAGATTACTCCTAACTGCTTTTTTTTCTTTTTCTTTATGAAGGAAAAAAAAAAAGAAAAATTTTTTTTTTTTTTTTATGTATTATTATTATTATTTTTCTCTCTTAGAGATGGTTAAAATTTACGAGTCACTGTTAGTATAAAAGTTTTATGGTTATATAAGTAAGAGAGTGTGGGGTAAAGGTTGTTTTTTTTTTTTTTTTTTTTTTTTTACACTTAAACACTTGAAGGTCACATCGAGAAAAAATGTAGATATGTGAAATTTTTTTATGTATTATTATTTTTTTTTTTTTTTTCTCTTAGAGATGGTTAATATTTAAGAGTCACTTTTAGTATAAAGCACTACGGTTATATAAGTAGGATAGTGTGGGGGAAAGGTTGGCTCCTCAGGTCACACTGAGTTTTTTTTTTTTTTTTTTTTATCACTTGAAGGTCACATTAAGTTTTTAAGAAAGATGGAGACATGGGAATTTTTTTTTTTCGTTTTCCACAAGATCACCGGTACAAAGAAAGGTCACATTAAGTTGTGGTTTTTTTTTTTTTTTTTTTTTTTTTGTTTTCCTTCACTTAAAGGTCACATTAAGGTTGAGAAAAGATTGAGATTTGAGAAATAATTAAGTATAACCCCCCTTCACCTATTCAATGTGGGGTGGGAATTTTTGCTTTTTTTTCACTAAAACACGGGAATAAAGAAAAAAGAATAGGGGGGGTTTTTTTTTTTTTTGTTTTTTTTTTTTTGTTTTCCTTCACTTAAAGGTCACATTAAGGTTGAGAAAAGATTGAGATTTGAGAAATAATTAAGTATAACCCCCCTTCACCTATTCAATGTGGGGTGGGAATTTTTGCTTTTTTTTCACTAAAACACGGGAATAAAGAAAAAAGAATAGGGGGGTTTTTTTTTTTTGTTTTTTTTTTGAGAAATTAATTAATAAACTAGGGCTGAGGAACTAGCTACACACTAAGGAAGTTAGTTTTGTATGGAGGAATTTAGTTAACTCAATAAGGAAGGAAAGGAGCACGAAGGCTCTACCCAGTATGGAACTTTTCTTTTTTTTTTTTTTATTTTTTTTTTTTTTTTTTTTTTTTTGTATAATAATGCTTGTAATTTTGGTAAATTAAGATATTATTGCCATTTAGGGGGAAACAATTTGTCGGTTTAATTTTCCCTGAATTTGTGTTATTTGTAAGGTATGCATGGGGGTATGGTGTGGTGGTTGTGGTCCCCCTTTTTTTTTTTTTTTTTTTTTTTTTTTTTTCTCTTCCCGCTCTCCTTCTCCCCTTCCCTGGCCCCTGCCGCCTGGCCCCATCTTTTCATTTTCTGGGCCACTTATCATTCAGAAATTCTTTCTTAATAAAGTATGAAAATAGATAAAAAAAAGATTTGTCTATTATCACAAAATGCTAAGGGCCTTAATAATGCACAGAAAAGAAATAAGGCCCTACATAGTTTTCATAAAGAAAAGGGAGATATTATCTTTGTTCAAGAGTCTCATTTTAATAAAAATAAAGAACCTAAGTTCACAAACAACTATTATCCAACTATTTTTCAGAGTTCCAATAGAGTAAAGAAAAATGGGGTCTGTATCTTGTTCCACAAAGATTCTCCATTTCAACTTATTCAAATGGATAGGGACGAAGAGGGAAGGTATATCTGTTTGGTAGGTCTATTATATAATAGACCAGTTACACTGGTGAATATATACGCACCAAATAGAGGACAGAAATCATTCTTTAAGAGAGTATGTAATAGGATTTTGGATGTTCAAAAGGGTACTTTAATTATAGGGGGGGATTTTAATGTACCAATGGAGCCTGTAGAAGATTGTTCTAAAAAGAAAAGTAATATATCTAAACATATTATCAAAGCAGTCAAGACAAGTCTTCTCTCCCTATCTCTGCTGGATGTATGGAGGACGCTCCATCCAGCTACTAGAGATTATACATTTTACTCACCCCCACAAAAATCTTACTCACGCATTGACTATTTCTGGATGGATCAAAACAGCTATATTTTAGCTCAAGAGGCCAAAATACATAACATCACCTGGTCAGACCATTCTCTTATTTCCCTGAAACTAAACTGGCCTTCAAAACCAATAATCCCATATCAATGGCGCTTGGACGATAATCTCCTGAAAGATGTACAGATAAGACAATCTATTTTGAAATCTATCGAAACCTATTTTGAGACCAATTCTATAGATGATACTGCACCAAGTACATGGTGGGTCACACATAAGGCGGTAATTAGGGGAGAATTTATAAAACACAAATCCAGAATTAATAGACAAGCTAGAGAACATTATACACATTTACTAGACTCTCTCTCCAGGGCAGAAGATAAACATAAGAAGGATCCATATAACAAACAGTTATCAGAATCCCTTAAAGCAGAGCGAGAGAGTTTGAATGTTTTCCTGAATAAAGGCGTACAACGAAGAGCCCTTCAACTTAAAAAGGTGTTCTTCAATGGGGGTAACAAAGCCGGGAGACTATTAGCACGAGCCGTAAAAAAAAAAGTTCTTCAAACTTACGTTTCTAATATTATAGACGGATCAGGTAACAGTAAGACAGGGAGCCAGGATATTGCCAAGGTTTTTCAAGATTATTACCAGCAATTATATAACTTGGGCCCACAAAATAAATCCAGACACTTTCAAATAGATAAAGATAACTATATCAATGGAATCCAGGTGCCTACTATATCAGAGTCTCAAAAAAAGATGTTAGATGAACCATTTAGCCTGCAAGAGATAATGCAGACTATTAAAAAATTTGCCCTAGGGAAAAGCCCAGGAATAGATGGATTTAGCTCAAACTATTATAAAACATATAATGAGACCCTGGCACCAAAACTTCTACTTTATTTTAACTCAATAAGCACAGAACCTCTGTTAGCAAAAGAGATGCTAGAAGCTAAGATAGTGGTATTGCATAAACCAGGAAAAGATCCTAAATTACCAGCCAGCTACAGGCCTATATCATTATTGAATAATGATGTTAAAATTTACGCTAAACTCATAGCAAATAGAATAAATAAAATTTTACCAGAAATCATTAATATAGATCAGGTCGGCTTTGTACCATGTAGAGAGGCAAGAGACAACACCATTAAAGCATTATACTTAATAAAATACGCAAAAATACATAAGATACCCCTGGTCATGCTATCGCTGGACGCAGAGAAGGCTTTTGACCGGCTAGACTGGTCCTTCCTGCGTACAACACTTAACAAATTTGGCTTTGGGGAGAAAATCATACAACGTATTTTTCATTTATATACCCTTCCATCGGCTATAGTAAAAATTAATGGTGTGCTCTCAGACTCTCTTACGATTACAAATGGCACAAGACAAGGATGCCCCCTGTCCCCCTTGCTGTTTATTCTCTCCATGGAAATTTTAGCAACTAGAATCCGGGCAGAGACAAACATTAAGGGTATTAAAATAGGGGAGCAAGAATATAAGATCTCGTTGTACGCCGACGATGTGCTATTAACATTAACGGAGCCGGCAAGGTCCATTAAAAACTTGGAAGAGATATTACAGGAATTTGGGAGACATTCAAACTTTCTCATCAATAAAAATAAATCAGAAGCTCTTAAGTATGCACTCCCAGTAAGAGATTATTATGAATGCAAATTAGGTAACTCATTTGTATGGAAAGAGTCGTCTTTAAAGTACCTGGGGGTCCAATTATCAACAGAAAAGGAACAGCTGTTTGTAGATAACTATGTGAATTTAATGTCTAAACTCCAAGCGGAGCTTGGATCTTGGAGGCAGAAAAGGATTTCTTGGCTGGGGCGAATACACTTAGTAAAAATGAATGTGCTCCCACGTATCCTATATATTTTCCAGACCATTCCCATTAATATCCCCCATACTTTCTGCACTAATCTTCAGAAAATCATCAATTCTTTCATCTGGAATCAAATTAAACCGAGAATCAAGGCCTCTATTCTGTATAGAGCAAGGAAAGAGGGGGGGCTAGGGGTACCAAATATTAGGAATTATCATAGAGCAGTTATACTTCAAAGGATACTAGATTGGCATTTAAATAGCAAGAACAAAGCGTGGGTACAATTAGAGAATAATTTAATAACATCCCTCCCAATGAAAAAATTAATATGGTTGCCACCAGAAGGAAGACCTTTAAAAATCATGCAGTTCCCAATGATTAAGCATATTTTTATGAATTGGAGTAAAATCATAAAAGAATGCCCCTCTATCTCTACAACTCTCTCACCTCTACTCCCGATTACAAACAATTCGGAATTTCAGGGAGGGTTCACACCTAGCTTCTTAGGCCAACAAAACTTACACCAATCTTTACCGTTATGCCAATTTTTAGATAAGGGGAAGCTTAAATCCAAACAAGAACTGGGGAAAATGGCAGATGGTACTTATGGAAACTGGCTAAAATATTTACAGTTACAGAATTTTGTTACACGACATCCAGACAAAGCAAACTTGACTAGGGAATTAACATTATTTGAAAAAACCTGTCATAACGAAATCCCAATTAGAAGTACAATTTCATTTAGCTATAAACTCCTTAACACTCCAGCAGAATTTATAAAACATAGTTATATGCAAAAATGGGAAGTAGAGACAGGGACTCAGCTGGAGGAGTCGGAATGGCGGTCCATCTGTGATAAGGTAGCTAGATCGTCATCCTCGTCTAATATCCAGGAGCTAAATTATAAGATACTTACTAGATGGTACCTTACACCGGCTAGATTACATAGTATATACCCAAATGCTTCCAATTTTTGTTGGAGAGGATGCGGGGGGATCGGGAATATGCAACATATATGGTGGGATTGCCCTAGGGTGAAAAGTGTATGGGGAATAACTTCGGAATGCATCCAGCAGATTACTGGGATAGCGGACTTTCAATTGGATATCTTTACGGCCCTATTAAATAAACCCATTAAAGATATTTGTAAAATAAGAGCTAAACTTGTAACATTTGTATTAAATGGAACGAAATCCTTATTGGCCAGAAATTGGAAAAAACCAAATATCCCGGATAAAGAAATCTTACTTACTAGAATTAATGAATTATTAATATTGGAAGAATATACTTATCTAAAAACTAATAGAGAAGAGGTCTTTCAGAAAATCCGCTTCCATTGGGAAGAATTTAAATATAGGACCCTTCCATCTTAACCGGGTATATAAAAGTATCGGGATTGAGAGGGGTCAGGGGGGCGGAGGGGGGGAATTCCCTTTTTCTTTCTTTTTTTTTTTTTTTTTTTTTTTTTGTATGTAGGGGTTGATGTTGTCTAGTATCTATCGTTAAAAGGACATATTGTTATAGTAAGAACACTTAAGGATTGTTATGGAATCTTTATGTATGTAATGTTTTTATGTTTACAATAAAATAAAAGGAAAAAATTAAAAAAAAAAAAAAAAAAAAAAAAAAAAAAAAATAAAAGTCCACGAAGTGGAGACTGAACTAGTAGAATGAGCTATAATTCTCTGAGGCGGGGCTTGACCCGACTCCAAATAAGCTTGAAGAATCAAAAGCTTTAACCAAGAGGCCAAGGAAATAGCAGAGGCCTTCTGACCTTTCCTAGGACCAGAAAATATAACAAATAGACTAGAAGTCTTCCTGAAATCTTAAGTAGTTTCAACATAATATTTCAAAGCTCTCACCACATCCAAAGAATGTAAAGATCTTTCCAAAGGATTCTTAGGATTAGGACACAAGGAAGGGACAACAATTTCTCTACTAATGTTGTTAGAATTCACAACCTTAAGGAAAAATTCAAATGAAGTCCGCAAAACCGCCTTATCCTGATGAAAAGTCAGAAAAGGAGATTCACAAGAAAGAGCAGATAGCTCAGAAACTCTTCTAGCAGAAGAGATAGCCAAAAGGAACAACACTTTCCAAGAAAGTAGTTTAATGTCCAAAGAATGCATAGGCTCAAATGGAGGAGCCTGTAAAGCCTTCAGAACCAAATTAAGATTCCAAGGAGGAGAAATTGATTTAATGACAGGCTTAATACGAACTAAAGCCTGTACAAAAACAGTGTATATCAGGAAGTATAGCAATCTTTCTGTGAAATAAAATAGAAAGAGTGGAGATTTGTCCTTTCAAGGAACTTGCAGACAAACCCTTATCCAAACCATCCTGAAAAAACTGTAAAAATTCTAGGAATTCTAAAAGAATGCCAGGAGAATTAATGAGAAGAACACCATGAAATGTAAGTCTTTCAAACTCTATAATAAATCTTCCTAGAGACTGATTTACGAGCTTGTAACATAGTAGCAATCACTGAGTCAGAGAAACCTCTAAGCATTTAATTTCCATACCTTCAAATGTAATGATTTGAGATTCTGATGGAAAAATGGACCTTGAGATAGTAGGTCTGGCCATAACGGAAGTGGCCAAGGCGGGCAACTGGACATCTGAACCAGATCCGCATACCAAACCCTGTGTGGCCATGCTGGCACTACCAGCAACACAAATGATTGTTCCATGATAATTTTGGAAAACACTCATGGAAGAAGAAATAAAGGCGGGAATATATAAGCAGGATGATAACACCAAGGAAGTGTCAGCGCATCCACTGCTTCCGCCTGAACATCCCTGGACCTGGACAAGTATCTGGGAAGTTTCTTATTTAGATGAGAGGCCATGAGATTTACCTCTGGAGGACCCCACATCTGAACAATCTGAGAAAAAAACATCTGGATGGAGAAACCACTCCCTTGGATGTAAAGTCTAGCGGTTGAGATAATCCGCTTCCCAATTGTCTACACCTGGGATATGCATCGCAGAGATTAGACAGAAGCTGGATTCTGCCCAAACAAGTATTCAAGATACTTCTTTCATAGCTTGGGGACTGTGAGTCCCACCCTGATGATTGACTTATGCCACTGTTGTGATAATGTCTGTCTGAAAACAAATGAACGGTTCTCTCTTTAACAGAGGCCAAAACTGAAGAGCTCTGAGAATTGCACGGAGTTCTAAAATATGTATTGGAAATCTCGCCTCTTGAGATTTCCAAACCCCTTGTGCTGTCAGAGATCCTCAAACAGCTCCCCAACCTGAAAAACTCGCATCTGTTGTGATCACAGTCCAGGTTGGCCAAACAAAAGAAGCCCCTTGAACTAAATGATGGTGATCTATCCACCATGTCAGAGAGTGTTGTACATTGGGATTTAAGGATATTAAATTGAGATATCTTTGTATAATCCCTGCACCATTGATTCAGCATACAAAGCTGAAGAGGTCTCATGTGAAAATGAGCAAAGGGGATCGCGTCCGATGCTGCAGTCATGAGACCTAAAACTTCCATGCACATAGCCACTGAAGGGAATGACTGAGACTGAAGGTGCCGGCAGGCTGCAACCAATTTTAAACGTCTCTTGTCTGTTAACAGAGTCATGGACACTGAATCTATCTGGAAGCCTAAAAAGGTGACCTTTGTCTGAGGAATCAAGAAACTTTTTGGTAAATTGATCCTCCAACCATGTTTCCGAAGAAACAATTCTAGTTGATTTGTGTGAGATTCTGCAGTACGTAAAGATTGAGCTAGTACCAAGATATCGTCCAAATAAGGAAACACTGCAATACCCTGTTCTCTGATTACAGAGAGTAGGACACCCAGAACCTTTGAAAAGATTCTTGGAGCGGTTGCTAGGCCAAATAGAAGAGCAACAAATTGGTAATGCTTGTCTAGAAAAGAGAATCTCAGAAACTGAAAATGTTCTGGATGAATCTGAATATGAAGGTATGCATCCTGCAAGTCTATTGTAGACATATAATGTCCTCACTGAACAAAAGGCAGAATAGTCCTTATAGTCACCATCTTGAAAATTGGTACTCTAACATAACGATTCAAAATTTTCAGATCCAGAACTGGTCTGAATAAATTTTCCTTCTTTGGGACAATGAATAGATTTGAATAAAACCCCAAACCTTGTTCCAGTAGAGGAACTGGCATGATTACCCCTGAAGACTCCAGGTCTGAAACACACTTCAGGAAAGCCTGAGCTTTTACTGGATTTTACTGGGATACGTGAGAGAAAAAATCTTCTCACAGGAGGTCTTACTCTGAATCCTATTCGATACCCTTGAGAGACAATGCTCTGAATCCATTGATTTTGAACAGATTTTATACAAATATCCTTGAAAAAACCTTAATCTGCCCCCTACCAGCTAAGCTGGAATGAGGGCAGCACCTTAATGCGGACTTAGGGGCTGACTTTGGTTTCCTAAAAGGCTTGGATTTATTCCAATTTGAGGAAGGTTTCCAATTGGAGGCAGATTCCTTGGGGGAGGATAGAGTTTTCATTCCCTATTCTGACAAAAGGAATGAAAACGGTTAGAAGCCTTAGATTTACCCTTAGGTTTTTTTATCCTGAGGCAGAAAAACACCTTTTCCCCCAGTAACAGTTGAAATAATAGAATCCAACTGAGAACGAAATAAATTATTACCTTGGAAAGAAAGAGATAGTAATCTAGATTTATATGTCATATCAACATTCCAAGATTTAAGCCACAAAGCTCTTCTAGCTAATATAGCTAAAGACATGTATCTAACATCACAAATAAAATGATTAGCATGTTGCAGTAAGCAAATAATGCTAGATACGTCAGAATCCAATTCTTGTTGCGCTAAATTCTCCAACCAGAAAGTTGATGCAGCCGCAACATCAGCCAAAGAAATTGCAGGTCTGAAAAGATGACCTGAATATAAATAGACTTTCCTTAGATAAGATTCAAGCTTTCTATCTAAAGGATCCTTAAAGGAAATACTATCTACCATAGGAATAGTAGTACGTTTAGCAAGAGTAGAAATAGCCCCATCAATTTTGGGGATCTTTTCCCAAAACTCTATAAATTTTGCTGGCAAAGGATACAATATTTTAAACCTTAAAAAAGGAATAAAAGAAGTACCTGGCTTATTCCATTCCTTAGAATCATATCAGAAATAGGAAAAAAAACTCCTGGAGAAACCACAGGAGGTTTAAAAACAGCATTTAAACGTTTATTAGACTGAACGTCAAAAGGACTGGTTACCTCAATATCCAAAGTAATTAACACTTCTTAATAAAGAACGCATATACTCAATTTTAAATAAATAAGTAGATTTGTCAGTGTCAATGTCTGAGGAGGATCTTCTGAATCAGATAAATCCTCATCAGAAAAGGATAAATTATCATATTGTTGGTCATTTGAAATTTCATCATCTAAATGAGAAGTTTTAAAAGACCTATTACATTTATTTGAAGGTGTAAATGCAGACAAAGCCTTCAGAATAGAATCAGAAACAAATTCTTTAAAAATTTACAGGTATATTATGCACATTAGAAGTTGAAGAAACTGCAACTGGCAATGTACTATTACTGATGGACACATTATCTGAATGTAAAAGTTTATAAAAACAACTATTACAAATGACATTCGGCGACATCATTTCTACAACTTTACAACAAATGCACTTAGCTTTTGTAGAACCGATGTCAAGCTGCAATGTTCCAGCAGAAGCTTCTGAGGCAGGGTCAAAGTGAGACATCTTGCAAAATGTAAGAGAAAAAACAACATATAAAGCAAAATGATCTATTTCCTTATATGACAGTTTCAGGAATGGGAAAAAATGCAAATAGCATAGCCCTCTGATAGAGAAAAAATCAAGAGGCAAACATCAATGGGGTATTGAAATAATGAAAAAATAACCGGAAATGACACACTTGCGTCACTAATGACGCAACCGTGTGAAAGGTCTCGGTCTTGAGAAAGACCTGCAGAGGGAGAAACGCGTTGATGTTTGTTGCCAACTTCTAAGTTTAAGAAGTATTTCACAGCCACCAGTTGCTGTTACAGATTGATGCTGCTTGTCATCTGTGGAACTTTAAAATTTGCATACTCCTGGTACTTGTTTATGTACCGATACTATAAGCCTTATTGAAGGTTATAAATGGAACTTTTGCATCTACTCTAAACAGTTGCATCTAGTACATAACAGCCGTTATTAGTATCCTGCGTGCATTTGGGCACATAAAGAGCGGATACCTTGCCACTGTGAGCTAAGAAGCCGAAACCTGAGAGCGATCGTAACAGGAAGCAATCGGAGTGCTCAGTCAGGCCAGCGCCCCTATAAGTGACGTCACTTCCGCTACGGCGGTAATTTTCTCTTTTCCTTCAACGAGAGCCGCAATTGTTTGGGGGTAAGCCTGCATCATCTATCCACATATTAACTTCTACCTGGACTGTTTTATCCCGTTTCTGGCCATAAGGAGATACATTTTGACATTGTCGGTGTATTGGCATATTTTGTTATATACGGAGACGTCCGTTTTTAGTATATTGTGTTTTTATTCTGTATTTGCAAATGTTGTATTAAATATTTTTAGGCAGAGCCTTGCTAAACTACACTTTACTTGTCACTGTTTATTTCAGTTTATTTTGCTTCATAAAGCCCTTTTTTTGATTATTCGCAATATGCACGAATAACCTTATCACTAAGTTTTTGTCACTATCCCAATATTTTTATCAATTTTTATCAATATTGATGTTTTAACACGTATTTTTTGTAATTTTATCACTTGTTCTATTCATAAATTTGATAATTTGTTTCACATCCACCAACACCTTTAGCTACAGCGCTCCTGTTTAAATATAATTTTATCTGTTTTTTATATGCCTATATTAGGGACTTTTTAGGTATATCAGGAGTTTGGTGCTTTTACTCTGCGCTTTTTATTCCATATTTTTAGAAAGGTCTCGGTGTCAAGTAAGACGCCGGAAATGACGAACTTGTGTCAAAGACGTACCTTTTCGCGCCAAAAAAATTAAGTTTAGCATTTGTCGCACCCGCGGGCCTAATACCGCCCGCAATTTGTAAGAAGTAGTCAATTGAAAAAAAGACTAAACCCCAGGTAAGAAATAAATTTCATTTTTAAAAGATGTTTATATTCCCCAAATATGAAACTGACAGTCTGCAGAAGGAAAATACATGAACCTGACTCATGGCAAATATAAGTACAATACATATATTTAGAACTTTATATAAATGCATAAAGTGCCAAACCATAGCTGGGGTGCCTTAAGTAATAAAAAACATACTTACCAAAAAACACCCATCCACATATAGCAGATAGCCAAACCAGTACAGAAACAGTTATCAGTAGAGGTAATGGTAATTTGAGAGTATATCGTCGATCTGAAAAGGGAGGTAGGAGATGAATCTCTACGACCGTATTCAATAAGTGATACTCCCTTCACGTCCCTCTGACATTCGCTGTACTATGAGAGGAATCGGGCTTCAACAATGCTGAGAAGCGCATATCAACGTAGAAATCTTAGCACAAACTTACTTCACCACCTCCATAGGAGGCAAAGTTTGTAAAACTGAATTGTGGGTGTGGTGAGGGGTGTATTTATAGGCATTTTGAGGTTTGGGAAACTTTGCCCCTCCTGGTAGGATTGTATATCCCATATGTCACTAGCTCATGGACTCTTGCCAATTACATTAAAGAAACAGTCCTTGAGACAGAAGGTCTGGTCTTAAAGAAAGTGGCCAAGGTTGACAACTGGACATCCGGACAAGGTCCGCATACCAGAACCTGTGAGGCCATGCTGGTGCTACCAGAACAAAAATGTATGTTCCATGATGATCTTGGAGATCACTCTTGGAAGAATAACTAGAGGCGGGAAGATATAAGCAGGTTGGTAAAACCAAGGAACTGCTAACGCATACACCGACTCCGCATGAGGATCCCTGAACCTGGACAGGTACCTGGGAAGTTTCTTATTTAGATGGGAAGCCATCAGATCTATTTCTGGAAGACCCCACATCTGAACAATCTGAAAAAAACACATGTGGATGGAGAGACCACTCCCCCCGGATGTAAAGTCTGACGGCTGAGATAATCCGCTTCCCAATTGTTTACACCTGAGATATGTACCGCAGAAATTAGACAAGAGCTGGATTCCGCCCAAGAAAGTATCCAAGATACTTCTTTCATAGCTAGGGGACTGCGAGTCCCACCCTGAATATTGACATATGCCACAGTTGTGATATTGTCTCTCTGAAAACAAATGAATGGTTCTCTCTTCAACAGAGGCCAAACCTGAAGAGCCCTGAAAATAACACGGAGTTCCAAAATATTGATTGGTAACCTCGCCTCTTGAGATTTCCAAACCCCTTGTGCTGTCAGAGATCCCCAGACAGCTCCCCAACCTGAAAGACTTGCATTTGTTGTCATTACAGTTCAGGTTGGCCGAACAAAAGAGGCCCCTTGAATTATACGGTGGTGATTTAACCCCCAAGTCAGAGAAAGTTTAACATTGGGGTTTAAGGATATTAATTGTGATATCTTTGTATAATCCCTGCACCATTGATTCAGCATACAAAGCTGGAGAGGTCTCATATGAAAATGAGCAAAGGGGATCACGTCCGATGCTGCAGTCATGAGACCTAAAACCTCCATGCACATAGCCGCTAAAGGGAATGATTGAGACTGAAGGTTCTGACAGGCTGAAACCAATTTCATTCATCTCTTTTCTGTTAGAGACAGAGTCATGAACACTAAATCTATCTAGAAACCTAAAAAGGTGACCCTTGTTTAAGGAAACAAGGAACTTTTTGGTGAATTGATCCTCCAACCATGTCTTTGAAGAAACAATACTAGTTGATTTGTGTGAGATTCGGCAAAATGTAAAGACTGAGCTAGTACCAAGATTTCGTCCAAAAAAAGGAAACACCGCAATACCCTGTTCTCTGATTACAGAGAGTAGGGCACCGAGAACATTTGAAAAAATTCTTGGAACTAGTTGGGAACAACGTTGGTCTACGGCCCGGAGGATTCCAAATTCATTATCCATTTCTTATCAGGATTTACTTAGCCCTCTGACTTTTTATAAGTCACCCTATATTGTATCATGGGAAAGGGCCTTGAATTTTCACGCTTCACAAGAGGAATGGTCTAAGGCCACTCTACTCACAAAACAGGCTCTCGATTGTATCACCTTATTAGAATTACATCTTGAAATCTGCACTCACCTTACTTACTCCCTTAAGACTTTTCAAAATATCTTCCTTAAACTCTCCGTTATGTTGGAGAAATTGTGGGGAAGTGGGCTCACCGTCACATGTGTGGTGGGGATGCCCCATATTGCAACCCCTCTGGACATTGTTTTCTCTCAGGTGTCAGGCCCTTGATCCCACTATGTGGACTAAACCACAAATTATACTCTTTCATCTGTCCATTGAGACTCCCCTCAGTCCCAGAGGGTTGGTTAGTATTTACCTAGTGATGGCTATTAAACTCTCTATTGCCAGACTACGCCTCCCACCTGGAACAATGTAGTTAAAATTATGGACTATCTTGAGTGTATGGAGAGCCCCATCTTTACCATTAATAACAAGATTAACTTACACACCCAGGCTTGGGAAATCTGGAGACAAATTAAATAAGTACAAAGAGAGGGGGAAGGGGGGAAAGAGGAAAAAATTGGATTATATGAGAGCCCTATTGGACGTATAATATGTTCCTGTATCATTTATTGTTTCCCTTCCACTTTTTTTTTTCTCCTCCCCCGTCCCTCTGGTACTCCGCAGTGCACCTAGGTTTTCTTAGTAGTATTTTTCTCTTTTAGTTTACTTCCTAGACACCTTGACTTAAAGAACACCCCTATACCTCTGTTCCCATAAGGCGCATTGTATTAATCCATGACTTCTGATACTACCTTACACATCTTTTGTATACCAAGATTACTGTTATTTGTTGTTAGTATCCTGTTCATATTATTATCAATTATTTCTGGTTGAAGTTATAAACAAACATTCCAATATAAAACTGAGATTTATTTATAGAGATCCATAAGTGGTCTCCTATATTCCAGGAAGCCTTCTTGTGGTTATTGATACTACCTTACACATCTTTTGTATACCAAGACTACTGTTATTTGTTGTTAGTATCCTATTCATATTATTATCAATTATTTCTGGTTGAAGTTATAAACAAACATTCCAATATAAAACTGAGATTTCTTTATCGAGATCCATAAGTGGTCTCCTATATTCCAGGAAGCCTTCCTGTGGTTATTAAATCTGCTGTATGGTCAGATAGTGGTCTATTGTATTTAGTGTAAGGCTTAAAAATTTGTAAGGCATGCAATGTTTGTTATTCTCTGTAACCCGCTACTTTTTTTTTTTTTCTCTCTCTCTAAACCTCAATAAAAATGAAAAAAAATAAAAAATAAATAGCTTTACAATATAATATTTTGTAATCAGAGAATTCCTTTCCTAATGTATTGGGTTAATTTCCGTATGTCCTTTGAGTGTATTGCAATTAAGGTTTATTTAATTCTAGAGGAAGGGTAATGAGAAAATGTTAATCTTAATTTAGAAGTGTAGTTTAATAGCTTAAAATGAGGGATATGTGATGCAGATCTGTGCTGTAACTGATATGCTGAGATGGCATTTCAAATTGACATTTATAAAGTTTGTTCTCTAGCAAAAAAACGATATAACAAAAAGTCAGTAACGCAGAATTACCTGTCTTATCAGTGATATACTGTATAATAAATATCATAATTATTATAAAAAAAAAAAAAATATTCTTGGAGCTGTCGCTAGGCCAAATGGAAGAGCGACAAATTGGTAATGCTTGTGTAGAAAAGAGAATCTTGGTGATCTGGATGAATCGGAATATGAAGATATGCATCCTGTAAGTCTATCGTGGACATATAATGACCTTGCTGAACAAAAGGCAGAATAGTCCTTATAGTCACCATTTTGAAAGTTGGTTCAAATTTTCAGATCCAGAACTTGCCTGAATGAATTTTCTTTCTTTAGGACAATGAATAGATTTGAATAAAACCCCAGACCATGTTCTTGAAACGGAACTGGTATAATTACCCCTGAAAGCTCTAGATCTGAAACACACTTCAGAAAAGCCTGAGCCTTCACTGGATTTGCTGGAACGCGAGAGAGAAAAAATCTTCTCACAGGAGGTCTTACTCTGAATCCTATTTGATACCTTTGAGAGACAATGCTCTGAATCCATTGATTTTGGACAGAATCTGCCCAAATGTTTTGGAAAAACAAAATTTATGCTTACCTGATAAATTTCTTTCTTTTGCGATGTACCGAGTCCACGGATTCATCCTAACTTGTGGGATATTGTCCTTCCTGACAGGAAGTAGCAAAGAGAGCACCACAGCAGAGCTGTCTATATAGCTCCCCCCTTAACTCCACCCCCCAGTCATTCGACCGAAGGCCAAGGAAGAAAAGGAGAAACTATAAGGTGCAGAGGTGACATAAAAAATACTATCTGTCTTGAATAGACAGGACGGGCTAAGTACATCGCAAAAGAAAGAAATTTATCAGGTAAGCATAAATTTTGTTTTCTTTTGCATGATGTACCGAGTCCACGGATTCATCCTAACTTGTGGGATACCAATACCAAAGCTTTAGGACACGGATGAAGGGAGGGACAAGACAGGAACCTAAACGGAAGGCACCGCTGCTTGCAAAACCTTTCTCCCAAAAATAGCCTCAGAAGAAGCAAAAGTATCAAATTTATAAAATTTTGAAAAGGTATGAAGCGACAACCAAGTCGCAGCCTTACAAATCTGTTCAACAGAAGCATCATTTTTAAAAGACCACGTGGAAGCTACCGCTCTAGTAGAATGAGCTGTAATCCTTTCAGGAGGCTGCTGTCCAGCAGTCTCATAAGCCAAACGAATGATGCTTTTCAGCCAAAAGGAAAGAGAAGTCGCCGTAGCCTTTTGACCCCTACGCTTTCCAGAATAGACAACAAACAAAGAAGATGTTTGACGAAAATCTTTGGTTGCCTGCAAATACAATTTCAAAGCACGAACCACGTCCAAGTTGTGCAACAGACGTTCCTTCTTACAAGAAGGATTAGGACACAGAGAAGGAACAACAATTTCTTGATTGATATTCCTGTTAGTAACAACCTTAGGTAGGAACCCAGGCTTGGTACGCAAAACCACCTTATCAGCATGGAACACAAGATAAGGAGAGTCACATTGCAATGCAGATAGTTCAGAAACTCTTCGAGCTGAAGAGATAGCAACTAGGAACAAAACTTTCCAAGATAAAAGCTTAATATCTATGGAATGCATGGGTTCAAACGGAACCCCCTGAAGAACTTTAAGAACTAAATTTAGACTCCATGGCGGAGCAATAGGTTTAAACACAGGCTTAATTGTAACTAAAGCCTGACAAAAAGCCCGAACGTCTGGAACATCTGCCAGACGCTTGTGCAACAAAATAGTCAGAGCAGATATCTGTCCCTTTAGGGAACTAGCTGATAATCCTTTCTCCAATCCCTCTTGGAGAAAAGACAAAATCCTAGGAATCCTGATTTTATTCCAGGAGAAGCCTTTGGATTCGCACCAAAAAAGATATTTACGCCATATCTTATGATAAATTTTCTTGGTAACAGGCTTACGAGCCTGAATCAAGGTATTTATGACTGACTCAGAGAAACCCCGCATTGATAGAATCAAGCGTTCAATCTCCAAGCAGTCAGTTGCAGAGAAATTAGATTTGGATGCTTGAATGGACAGAGACCATGGTGGAAGGGATGACATGTCCCCCAGGTCTGCATACCAAGTCCTGCGTGGCCACGCAGGCGCTATCAAAATCACTGATGCTCTCTCCTGTTTGATTCTGGCAATCAGACGTGGAAGGAGAAGGAAAGGTGGAAACACATAAGCCAGGTTGAACGACCAGGGTACTGCTAGAGCATCTGTCAGTACAGCCTGAGGATCCCTTGACCTGGACCCGTAACAAGGAAGTTTGGCGTTCTGACGAGACGCCATCAGATCCAACTCTGGTGTGCCCCGTAGCCGAACCAGCTGAGCAAACACCTCCGGATGGAGTTCCCACTCCCCCAGATGAAAAGTCTGACGACTTAGAAAATCTGCCTCCCAGTTCTCTACACCTGGGATATAGATCGCTGACAGATGGCAAGAGTGAGCCTCTGCCCATTGGATTATTCTTGAGACCTCTATCATTGCTAAGGAACTCTTTGTTCCGCCCTGATGATTGATATAAGCCACAGTCGTGATGTTGTCCGACTGAAACCTGATGAATCTGGCCGAAGCCAGCTGAGGACATGCCTGGAGAGCATTGAATATCGCTCTTAATTCCAGAATATTTATCGGTAGGAGAGCCTCCTCCCGAGTCCACAAACCCTGAGCTTTCAGGGAATTCCAGACTGCACCACAGCCCAGAAGACTGGTGTCTGTCGTCACTATAACCCATTCTGGCCTGCGGAAACACATTCCCTGGGACAGATGATCCTGTGACAACCACCAAAGAAGAGAGTCTCTGGTCTCTTGATCCAGATTTAACTGAGGAGATAAATCCACATAATCCCCATTCCACTGATTGAGCATGCATAGTTGCAGTGGTCTGAGATGCAAGCGAGCAAACGGAACTATGTCCATTGCCGCTACCATTAGTCCGATTACCTCCATACACTGAGCCACTGATAGCCGAGGAATGGAATGAAGAGCTTGGCAGGTGGACAAAATCTTTGATTTCCTGACCTCTGTCAGAAATCTTTTCATGTCCACCGAGTCTATCAGAGTCCCTAGAAATGAAACTCTTGTGAGGGGGGAAAGAGAACTATTTTTTACGTTCACTTTCCATCCGTGAGACCTTAGAAAGGCCAACACTAAGTCCGTGTGAGACTTGGCTAGTTGGAAGGACGACGCTTGAATAAGAATGTCGTCTAAGGCGCCACTGCTATGTCCCGTGGCCTTAGAACCGCCAAAAGGGACCCTAGCACCTTCGTGAAGATTTGCGGCGCCGTGGCCAACCCGAAAGGAAGAGCCACAAACTGATAATGCTTGTCCAGAAAGGCGAACCTGAGGAACTGGTGATGATCTTTGTGGATAGGAATGTGCAGATACGCATCCTTTAAGTCCACGGTGGTCATATATTGACCCTCCTGGATCAATGGTAAGATGGTCCGAATGGTCTCCATCTTGAAAGATGGAACTCTTAGGAATTGGTTTAGGATCTTGAGATCCAGAATTGGTCTGAAGGTTCCCTCCTTTTTGGGAACTAGAAACAGATTGGAGTAGAACCCCTGCCCCTGTTCTGCTTTTGGAACTGGGCAGATCACTCCCATGGTAAAAAGGTTTTCTACACAGCGTAAGAACGCCTCTCTTTTTGTCGGGTTTACAGACAATTGAGAAAGATGGAACCTCCCCCTTGGAGGGGAATCCTTGAAATCTAGAAGGTATCCCTGGGTTACAATTTCTACTGCCCAGGAATCCTGAACGTCTCTTGCCCAGGCCTGAGCAAAGAGAGAGAGTCTGCCCCTACTAGATCCGGTCCTGGATCGGGGGCTACCCCTTCATGCTGACTTAGTGGCAGCAGCAGGCTTTTTGGCCTGTTTACCCTTGTTCCAAGCCTGATTAGGTCAACAGGTTGGCTTGGATTGAGCAAAGTTCCCCTCTTGCTTTGCAGCAGGGGAAGAGGTAGAGGGACCACTCTTGAAGTTTCGAAAGGAACAAAAATTATTTTGTTTGGTCCTTGTCTTATTTGAATTATCCTGAGGGAGGGTATGACCCTTCCCTCCAGTAATGTCTGAAATGATCTCTTTCAATGCAGGCCCGAATAGGGTCTTACCTTTGAAAGGGATGGACAAAAGCTTAGATTTAGATGACACATCAGCTGGCCAGGACTTAAGCCATAACGCTCTATGCGCTAAAATGGCAAAACCTGAATTCTTAGCCGCTAATTTAGCAAGATGAAAAGCGGCGTCAGTAATAAAAGAATTAGCCAACTTAAGAGCCTTAATTCTGTCCAAAATATCATCTAGTGGGGTCTCCATCTGAAGAGCCTCTTCTCAAACCAAAAGGCAGCTGCAGTGGTTACAGGAACAATGCATGCTATAGGTTGAAGAAGAAAATTTTTATGAACAAAAATTTTCTTTAGGAGACCCTCTAATTTTTTATCCATAGGATCAATGAAAGCACAACTGTCTTCAATAGGTATAGTTGTACGCTTAGCCAGGGTAGAAATAGCTCCCTCCACCTTAGGGACCGCCTGCCATGAGTCCTTTATGGTGTCAGAAATGGGAAACATTTTCTTAAAAACAGGAGGGGGAGAGAACGGAATACCTGATCTATCCCACTCCTTAGTAACAATGTCCGAAATCCTCTTAGGGACCGGAAACACATCAGTGTAAACAGGAACCTCTAAATATTTGTCCATTTTACACAATTTCTCTGGAACTACAATAGGGTCACAATCATCCAGAGTAGCTAAAACCTCCCTGAGCAATAAGCGGAGGTGCTCTAGCTTAAATTTAAATGCCGTCATATCTGAATCTGTCTGAGAGAACATCTTTCCTGAATCAGAAATCTCTACCTCAGACAGCAAATCCCTCATCCCTACTTCAGAACATTGTGAGGGAATATCGGATACGGCTACTAAAGCGTCAGAAGGCTCAGCATTTGTTCTTAACCCAGAGCTACTGCGCTTCCCTTGCAACCCAGGCAGCTTAGATAAAACCTATGTGAGGGTAGTATTCATAACTGAAGCCATATCTTGCAAGGTGAAAGAAATAGACGCACTAGAAGTACTTGGCGTCGCTTGTGCGGGCGTTACTGGTTGTGACACTTGGGGAGAACTAGATGGCAAAACCTGATTTCCTTCTGTCTGAGAATCATCTAATGCCAAACTTTTATAAGTCAAAATATGCTGTTTGCAATTTATAGACATATCAGTACAAGTGGGACACATTCTAAGAGGGGGTTCCACAATGGCTTCTAAACAAATTGAACAATGAGTTTCCTCAGTGTCAGACATGTTTAACAGACTAGTAATAAAGCAACCAAGCTTGGAAAACACTTTATTTAATGAAAAAAACACAATTTGCAAAAACGGTAGTGTGCCTTTAAGAGAAAAAAAGGCATACACAAACTGCAAAACAGGTTAAAATTGCTTCAATTTTCCTGAAATTTTAACAGTGTACCCACTAAGCTTTAGAAGGATTGCACCACAAGTTAATAAGCAATAAACCCCCAAATGAAAAAAACGGATTGAAATATGTCTAAAATCGGTTAAAACCCCCTAAAGGACCTTGCCACAGCTCTGCTGTGGCCCTACCTGCCCTTAGTAAAAGATGATATGGGGTTTAAAGCTTCAATTAGTCCCTCAGAAGACTATCAGGACCTCAGGAGAAGTTGCTTGCTGCTTGTAAATGTAGGCCCCGCCCACCTCACTCGATGTTGCATATAGGAAGTGGGGTTTAAATAAATAATTTGGCGCCAAGTATGACGTGCAACGCGAAATGAAATTTTTTGGCGCTAACAACATCCGGAAATGATGCAACTCGCGTCATGGCAGACGCAACCTTGTGCAAGGAACCTGGCGTCAACTAAGACGTCGGAAATGGCGAATTTGCTTCACTGAATGTACCTTTGCGCCAAAAAATTCTTGTGCCAAGAATTACGCAATAAATATTAGCATTTTGCGGCCACACGAGTAGGGATGGGCGAATGTGTAAATTTCTGAGTTTCAAATGTTAGAATGAATGTTATTACCGAAATTCGAATTATAAATCTGAATGTTGATAATAACGAATATTCTTAAAAATTCTATAATTGAATGCTATTTACAGTTTTCGAATGTCACTTTCAAATTCGAATGTTTATAATTATATTGAATGTCCACATTCGAAATTTCGAATTTAACATTCTATTTAACAAATACTATTCAGAAGTTCAATAGTTCATGTGGTAGGGAGGGAATCTAGTAAATTGATACATAATAGATTCAAATATATCATTTTGAATGTTTCTATATAGAATATTGCATAATTCGAATATTACATTTAAAGAAAGCATTAGAAATACTATTACAAACATATAAATTCGAATTTTTCTAATTCGAATATTGCATAATTCGAATATTACATTTAAAGAAAGCATTAGAAATACTATTACAAATATAAATTCAAATTTTTCGAAAAGAATATTTTCAAATGTTATCGTAAAATTCGAAACGAACATTCGAAAATCGAATGTTAGAATATTATGTAAACATTCGAAATTCGATTTCAATCAACGAACGAATGTGTTAAAATGCGTTTCATTTTTTGAATGTTGCGAAGCATTCGTCCATCCCTTCACGCGAGCCTAATTTTGCTTGTGAAAATTAATGAAAAATTTTGAAGAAAAGACTATAACCCATGTAAGAAAAAATAACTTCCTAAATATGTTTTCCCAATTTGAAACTTAAAGTCTGCAAAAGGAAATATACATAAACCTGACTCATGGTAAATATATAATACATATATTTAGAACTTTACATTGATACATAACGTGCCAAACCCCAGAGGCAGAACTTTTTTACATTTTCTGCAATGAGATTTTTTTAGTGAAAATTTTTCTGCAGTGTCTTTAAGAAGCTGGTGTTGCTGTGTTTGTTGCTCGGTGTGCATGAGGACAGGTTCATGTACAGCCTGTGTATACAACATATACACACACCATACACACACATACACCATACACATACACCATACACACACCATATATACACACACACACACACGCACATACCATACACACACATACCATACACACACAACATATACACACATACATACACACACAACATACACACATACACAACATATACACACACACACATACCATACACACACACATATACACACACACATACCATATACACACACACAACATACACACATACACAACATATAAACACACACCATATACACACACACATACATACACACACAACATACACACATACACAACATACACACACACACACACCATACACACACACACACAAACATATAGACATACACACACATACCATATACACACACACAACATATACACATACACCATACACACACACACACACACCATACACACACACACCATATATACACACACACCATATATATACACACACACAACATACACACACACACCATATACACACACAACATATACACAACATAAACACACACACTTATTAAAGAACAAAAAATAAATCTGTCTAAGTAGTTTGGTTGGCTCCTACACTCCTAGAATACATTTGTTAAGCCCTGACTTACCTTTTCTGCAATGTGCTGTTACCCTGTACCGCACTGGAGTTCAGGAAATGGAAGGAAATTAAAAAGAGAGGAACGTAGCAAATATTTCCATTGAGATAGAACGGAACAGAAATTAAAAGTGCAGGCAATTTTTTTTTTAACTGCCACTGCCGTTCTTTCTGCAGAGAGAGAGGTAATGGAATATGAGAGTATATTGTCTATCTGAAAAGGGAGGTAGGAGATGAATCTCTACGACCGATAACAGAGAACATATGAAAAGATTTCCCGCAAGGAAAACCATAGAATTCAATAGGTGATACTCCCTTCACATTCCTCTGACATTCACTGTACTCAGAGGAATCAAGCTTCAAAATGCTGAGAAGCGCATCACAGAAGAAAACTTACGTCACCACCTCCATAGGGAGGCAAAGTTTGTAAAACTGAATTGTGGGTGTGGTGATGGGTGTATTTATAGGCATTTTGAGGTTTGGGAAACTTTGCCCCTTCTAGTAGGATTGCATATCCCATACGTCACTAGCTCATGGACTCTTGCCAATTGCATGAAAGAAACCGGTATTAGTTTTAGGAAAAGAGGGAGTAACCTCTAACGCATCAGAGTCCTCCATAGCTTGCGCTTTTAAGATAGACACTAGAACAAGATAAATGGCACCTTTATACCCCCAATGGCCGGGGCACTCACCACCTCCTATGACCCAGGCCTCCACAGAGAAACTGCTTCTTCTCTTGTAAACCGCACGGTCAAAAAAAGAGGAAGTCAATGAGACCACACCTGGTCACATGGAGTGCCATGCAGGACCGCCCCTGCTCCAAGAGAGAAACGCGCCAAATAACAGACCGCGCAGTATCTCAAAAACAAAAGTAAAAACTAAATGTTCCACACCTGCCTGAGCCTCATCTCACACATATCGCAGCATAAAACATAATAAAGCAAGTTATGTATAAATCCCCTCTGTTCAATAATCTCCTTCCGGAGATATTAACCCTTGATTCCATATAGATAAAGGAGCCACACTGTGACCCTGTCTTCTTTACATTATCATATGAGATAAAATGAAACGATCTTATCGGAATCTCTGTCATGGAACAGACACACAATCTCTAAATTTTGATAGTCTTGTAGCATTGCACCTGACATGGACTAGAGTGAGAAAGGCAGGCAGTGAAATCTCCAGACCCTAACATTCATCAATGCTCTCACTGAGAGATACCGAAGAGTACTACCCTTCATAAGAAACTACTCCAAATCTTCCGACACTTCTCTGCCATCCTCCTGTGACGAAAGGCAATGAATGACAGGGAGATGAGGGGAGTCAAGGAGGTATTTAAGCCGTTGGCTGGGGTGTCTTTGCCTCCTCCTGGTGGTCAGGTTCTGTATTCCCACAAGGAATAAATCCGTGGACTCTCCTTATATTAAGATGGAAATACTAATATATTATATTTTAGCAGATTCTCCTATAAACCTTTTTTTACTATCCACTTGTATTACCAGATTATGCTCTATTTTTAGCACAAGGTTGTGCTAAAGATAACACACCCTGCGCTATTGATTGCACTCCACTTGTAATCTAGCCCAGAGTTCTTTAATTTTATGTCATTTACAATAGAAAAAAATACCAAAGGAAGTAACATTTATGTTACAACATTTATCCAGCATATAAGGCTCATTTCACTGTGGCATACTTGGCTATAGTACTCTTCACCTGGTACATTTCATCATGGTACATTTTCTTTGTCATATATAACTGCCGCCCTACATCTGGCACTTCCCTGTGACACACTTAATATCTCAACTCCAGTCCTCAGATATCAGTTACCATACAGATCAGCCGATGTAGGGAATTAGAATTTGACCTGTTAGGGGTGCTTGAGGGCAGAACTGAGAAACAACATCATTTATGCTTACCTGATAAATTATTTCCTAGTGGTGAGAGTGCACGATCCATTACTTCTGGGAATTACTCTTCCTGGCCACTAGGAGGAGGCAAAGATTTCCAAACCCTAAGAGCTCTATAAAACCCCTCCCACCTTACTGGTAACTAGTCTGACGTATAGCCAAGCAAGAAAGGTAGGAAAAGAAATAGGAGCAAAATAATAGGAGTGGGAAAAAAGATGTGCAAAAGATAAACAAACCATCACCAGAAAAATAACAGGATGTGTCCACGAGTAATAACATAAAGGGAGGGATTTAAAAACTTTTTTTTTCAACTGAAAAATTAAAACCACAACTCCAATAAAAATGTTTTTTTTTTATTATTCTTTTTTATTTAAAGATACACAGGTACAAGTGTAAATACAGAAAAGCAAGACTGCAAAGATACTACAATCCACAGTAGAAAAAAACAAAAATTATGCTTACCTGATAATTTCATTTCCATCAAGGGGAGGAGAGTCCACGGCTTCATTCATTACTATTGGGAATTAAGAACCTGGCCACCAGGAGGAGGCAAAGACACCCTAGCCAAAGGCATAAATACCTCCCCCACTTCCCTCATTCCCCAGTCATTCTGCAGAGGGAACAAACAGTAGGACAAATATCAGGGTATAAATGGTGCCAGAAGATGAAAAAAAATAATAATTTAGGTCCGCCCATCGGAGATACGGACAGGAGCCGTGGACTCTCCTCCCCTCGATGGAAATGAAATTATCAGGTAAGCATAATTTTTGTTTTCCATCTAAAGGGCAGGAGAGTCCACAGCTTCATTCATTACTATTGGGAACAAATACCCAAGCTCTAGAGCAGGGTTGGCTCCAGAATGAATGAAATGGGGGGGCATTTTTTTTTCACAAGGGGGCCCACATTTACAAAGCATGTATGAGAGTCAAATTAAGAGCAGACCTACATATTTTGCAGGAAAGTGTAGCTTCTGGCTGGCTTATACCCCACTATTAACATTTGGAGAATATGGGCTAAATCACTAGGTAAAAGAATGAAATCTAAATCCTATGCCATGCACTAAAACAGAGCAATTAAACGTGAGACCCCCAGTGCAATAGCTCCTTAAAAACAATTCACTGCTTAATCACCATGATCCAAAACCCTTAAACTCATTCTCAAATCTTAATCATGTCACCTAAACAACCATGCACTCCCCCCCCCCCCCCATGCAATTAGCCCCTTTGTTTGCAATAACAGTGAGGATACTAGGTTTTCAGGTACTGGTAATTTTGTAGATTAGATTTAGCTATACCTGTTTTGCAATAACTAACAGATATCAGGCTACTTAATACAACCTATGTACTGTGAACCTATAAGAATATGCTTGTATCATATAAATATAATTATTCAAAGAGAAAATTCTTCCTAGTGCAGCTCAAGGTGTATATGGTGTATGGGGAGGGAAATAAATCCTGTCCAGGCTGTATAAGCTGTATGTTTAACGTGCAAACAATGCAAAAGGGTACAGAATTATGGATGAAGCAGAATATGCGGTGTAGGCAGGTAAATGTATAAATAACAAGGATGCGGCTTAAACACCGGGGTGGTGTATAACTCACCACGTTTGCTACTTGAGCCTGTCTCCGGGAGCCTTAGAAATACCCCGCCTCTGATTCCTCACTGCACCTCTGATTCCTCACTCGTAGAGGTCATGGTCCGGTGCTCCACTTGTCATCCGTGTATGTATACCGTTCTGCAGCCTCCGTAGTGCTGTTAGGTTTGCACGCTGTGGCTGAGCGTTGTCGGGTGCTTCCGGTCCGTGACGCGAATCGTCTCCTGCACCAATAGGATTCCCTGCTACTCGAACGTAGCCCCATACACCTGTGGCTCACCTGAGTGCCGAGATTCTAGCGTGGTAACAATGTATCCAAACAACAGATGAATAAGGCTAGTATGTAGCCGAAACGCGTAAGACAGCCCAGCATTATTATTTTATGTTCACTTTGTTTTTATTCACTTTTTTCTATTTTGGTTTCCAATAAATATGCACCTTTAGAACTTTACAGTGCCTGAAGACTCGCATGGTTTTTTACTCTCATCATATAAATATAAGTCTATAAATGGCTACCGGCTTCTATCGACGCCTCAAAAGTGCACTGTAATCTTAATCCCCCGGCCTAAGATCACAGTGCACTTTTGAGGCATTGATAGAAGCCGATAGCCATTTATAGGCTTATATTTACAATCATATTCTTATAATGGTCTATTGTTTAAGAAAATTAGTAACTCACAATAGGTAAAATTAATAGGGTTAAAGACAAGTCCAAAAAGTCGCTAATTAACTTCCTATTCCAAATAAGAGGTTAAGACATGGAGCTCCTTGCAGATGCGTGATGCACCTCACAGTTCAGCAGCTAACTTCACCCCCAGCATGCAGCATTTCATAACAATTCATTATTTTATTTATTATTTTTAAAGCGTATAATCATATCAATATTTTTTGAGGGGGGCACAGCATTTAATTTGGGTGGGCATTGCCCCCCAATGCCCCCTCTTGGAGCCGACCCTGCTCTAGAGGATACTGAATGAAACCAGGAGGGTAAAAAAGGCGGACCCTAATCAGAGGGCACCACAGAAGAAAGAACTTCAAGGCACGAACCACATCCAGGTTGTGAAGTAACCGCTCCTTAGAAGAAGAAGGGTTAGGACACAAAGAAGGAACAACTATTTCCTGATTGATGTTACGATTAGACACCACCTTGGGAAGAAATCCCAACCCAGTGCGAAGCACAGCCTTATCCGCATGAAACATCAGATAAGGAGGCTCACTTTGCAAGGCAGCCAGTTCAGATACTCTGCGCACCGATGCAATAGCCAACAGGAAAAGAACCTTCCAGGACAGAATCTTAATGTCAATGGAATGCTTAGGTTCAAACGGAACCCTCTGCAAAACCTTAAGGACCAAGCCTGAACAAAAGATTAAATGTCAGGGAGCTCAGCAAGTCTCCTATGCAACAAAACTGATAATGCAGAAATCTGTCCCTTTAAGGAACTAGTGGCAAGACCCTTCTCCAAACCGTCTTGGAGAATGGTCCTGACATGGACTTGAGTGTAGAAAGCAGGCAGCGAAACTCGTCAACGCTGATTTTTTGTGGAGCTGTTAATATGAGTGGGGATGGTTTCGCAGAAAGACTCTCCCTGCATCTCCGGACTCTAACTTTCACCCAGGTTCTCACTGAGAGGCTGACAGGACTACTTAAAACTCCAGTCTCATGCCGAAGAGTACTACCATCCATAAGAGACTACTCCGAATCTCCGGCACTTCTCTACCATCCTCCTGTGACGAAAGGCAAAGAATGACTGGGGGAGGTATTTAAGCCTTTGGCTGGGGTGTCTTTGCCTCCTCCTGGTGGCCAGGTTCTTAATTCCCAATAGTAATGAATGAAGCCGTGGACTCTCCTCCCCTTTAAATGGAAGAATAAAATAATGCAGACCTTCCAATCATTATCAGCACCGTGGTAGTAAAGTGCAGTTTAATATACACATATATACTGTTAGAGCAATAGTTATTATCTTGTTCCACAAAAGGGGGATTGTCACAGTATAGAAGACAACTAAAACAGGTGTCAGAGAGAATCATAAGTAATTGCATGACACATACATAAGGACTCAACCACTATATATTATGTTTAAATGTATAAAAGAGTATCTTCCAGCTGATTAACAGTAATGATAGTGTACAAAGAAAAATAAAATATGAGGAGTTTGAGAAACACATGATAGTGATTGCACCCCACCTCAGGTAGTACCTGTGCACTTTTATTTTTTATATTACTAACATACACAAAAACAAAACAAAAATAATCCCTTAAAATTTAGCATAAGCAACATGTCCATCAAGCTATGATAACTGTCCTTGTAGTGATTATATCTAGGTTAGCAGCTTATTAGCAGATTTAACAGGCATCAATGATATGGTTAAGGAAAGTGAACAATAGATATTTAAAGTTTAACAAGTTTACTAATGCAGTTGCCTTCAGTTTATACTATAAAATAAAAAAGAGAACTAGTGCTGCTAAGTTGATAGTGGATTCAATTTATTATCCTTCGTATAGAAGGAGGTGCAGACCCTTTAATAATATTTGTATACCAAAAATTAGAAAGAGAGAGTGAACTATCACCTTAAGTTATAGGATATCACTCTATAGAGACAGGGAATTCAGCACAATTACCTGTCTCTATAGAGTGATATCCTATAACTTAGGTTGATAGTTCACTCCCTCTTTCTAATTTTTGATTTACAAATAGTGTTTATACTGTACTATCAGAATAAGGCAGCTGCATGTGATTCGTGGACCTGGGCAGACAGGAGCATCTAAAAAAAAATGAATAGAATGAATGCTTAAAGATCCTTTAGGAATAGAAATGTGGAGGGTATCTTTTCCTTTTTTTCCCCACCCACCAGCAACATGGGAGTTTGGCAAAAATACATTTTTGAGCAAGGTTCTAAATTTAAAGGATTACAAACTTTTATCTTTTTTTGGTATATTAAAACACATATTTACCATCACTTGGATGTAATAAAAATTACCAACCTCAAATTCTTTTAAAACGAAGCATCAGAAACTTTTAATTCCGTTTTTTAATTTTCGTCTATAGCGTCATCTAATCCAGCCCACTTTTTTAGCCCCTACGTGTAAATAACTCTCAACCAATAGTTTTCTCCGCTTTTGCATGTAATTATAATATTAATAGGTAGACAATCTCATGCGCACCAAACCGAGACCAAATAACGCTTGCGCAGTGTGTGTTACTGACGCCGCAAATTCCTGGACATCACAGGGTATAACGCATGCACATTGTCAATAGCAATCTATGCTATTGTTGTGGATGACGTTGCGCAATGTCGCGCATACGCAATTGAAATTTCGGCTGCCATCTTCAAACTGCGGTTTGCACAGCGGATTGGCTAGGAGCCTCAGCTACCCACAGAGTGGGTTCGGAAACAAAAAAAAAAACAAAGAATAAAAAATAAATATTCGGATTGCCGCAATCAGGTAGCGAACTGAAAAAGACATGCTATGACAAACATGTTTGGAAAGGTTTAAAAAAACGAAAAAGAGCGCAATCAGTTTTACTTACAGTGGTCCTTTAAGATATATCCCATAGGTACACTATAGTAATTATTTAATAGTAAGATGGTAAACTAATGTAGAGCCAGTAACCTCTTCTGAGTGAGATAACCAATATTAGACTATACCTAGATGAAAGGTCTACTCATGAGTGAGAAAACAAAATAAAGAGAATACAATGTGGCACAAGAGGTTTAAGCGTTACATCCATCAATTAGTATCACTAAGCCTAAAAAAAATGTAAATTATGCTTACCAGATAATTTCCTTTCCTTCTGTATGAGAAGAGTCCACGGCTTCTTTCCTTACTTGTGGGAATTCAGAACCTGGCCACCAGGAGGAGGCAAAGATACCCCAGCCAAAGGCTTAAATACCTCCCCCACTTCCCAGTTATTCTGCCAAGGGAACAAGGAACAGTAGGAGAAATATCAGGGTATAAATAGTGCCAGAAGAAACAAAACAAAAATTTAGGTCCGCCCATCGGAGAATACAGGCGGGGGCAGTGGACTCTCCTCCTTACAGAAGGAAAGGAAATTATCTGGTAAGCATAATTTATGTTTTCCTTCTTAATATGAGGAGAGTCCACGACTTCATTCCTTACTTGTGGGAAACATATACCCAAGCTCTAGAGGACACTGAATGAAAACGGGAGGGTAAAAAGTGAGGCGGACCCTATTCTGAGGGCACCACAGCCTGCAAAACCTTTCTCCCAAAAGCTGCTTCAGCCGAAGCAAAAATGTCAAACTTGTAAAATTTTGAAAAGGTATGTATGGAGGACCAGGTAGCCACCCTACAAATCTGATCCATAGAGGCCTCATTCTTAAAGGCCCAAGAAGAAGCCACAGTTCTAGCTGAATGAGCCTTAATCCTCTGAGGAGGCTTATGTCCCGCTGTCTCATATGCTAAGCAAATAATGCTCCTCAACCAAAAAGATAAGGAAGTGGAAGAGGCCTTCTGTCCCCTACGCTTCCCAGAATATACAACAAACAAAGAAGAAGTCTGTCTAAATTCCTTTGTAGCCTGAAGATAGAACTTCAAGGCCCAAACCACATCCAAATTATGAAGTAACCGCTCCTTCGAAGAAGAAGGATTAGGACACAAGGAAGGAACCACAATCTCCTGATTGATGTTGTGATCTGAAATGACCTTAGGAAGAAAACCTTACCCAGTACAAAGAACAGCCTTATCAGCATGGAATACTAGGTAAGGGGGCTCACATTGCAAAGCAGCAATCTCAGATACTCTGCTCGCCGAAGCAATAGCCAGTAGAAAAAGAACCTTCCAAGTAACTTAATGTCAACTACATGCATAGGTTCAAACGGAGCCCTCTGCAAAACTTTAAGAACAAGATTTAAACTTCAAGGAGGAGCAATAGATCTAAACACCGGCCTGATTCAAGTCAGAGCCCAAACAATAGACTGAACATCTGGAAGCTCCACGAGCCTCTTGTGCAGTAAAACAGATAGGGCTGAAATCTGTCCCTTAAGGGAACTAGCAGAAAGGCTCTTCTCCAGGCCATCCTGGAGAAAGGAAAGAATCCTGGAAACCCTGACCTTATGCCAGGGGAATCCACACTCTTCACACCAGATTAAGTAGGTTCTCCACACCTTATGATAGATACGATGAGTAACCGGCATACAAGCTTGAATGAGAGTATCAATAACACTCTCATAGAAACCCTTCTTGGCGAGGACTAAGCGTTCAATCTCCACGCAGTCAGCCTCAGAGAATCTAGATTTTGATGAACAAAAGGACCCTATTCCAGCAGATCCCTGTGACAAGGTAACCTCCATGGAGATGAGAACATCCCCACCAGGTCCGCGAACCACATCCATCGCGGCCAGGATGGAGCAATTAGAATCACTGATGCTTGCTCCCGCTAAGTATGGGCCACTACACAAGGGAGAAGTGGTAATGGCGGAAAAATGTAAATCAGATTGATCCTCCAAGGCACTGCTATTGCATCTATTAGCTCTGCCTGAGGATCCCTGGACCGCGACCCATATCTGGGTAGCTTGGAATTGACCCAGGACGCCATGAGATCTATCACCAGCATCCGCCATCTGTTGCAAATCTCCGCAAACACCTCGGGATGGAGAGACCATTCCCCCGGATGAAAGGATTGTCTGCTGAGGAAATCCACTTCCCAGTTGTCCACACTCGGATCGCTGACAGCAAGCAGTTGTAAGTCTCCGCCCATTCTAGAAACCGAGATATTTCCCTCATTGCTAGGGAGCTCCTCGTTCCTCCTTGATGATTGAAGTAAGCCACCAAAGTAATGTTGTCTGATTGAAATCTGATAAACTTGGATGAACCCAGAAGAGGCCAAGCCTTCAGAGCGCTCAAAGTTCCAAAATGTTGATCGGGAGGAGGGATTCCTCTTGAGTTCACAGGCCCTGTCACTGGCACCCCAAACAGTTCCCCATCCTGAGAGACTTGCGTCTTCAGTCACAATCTCCCAGGATGGTCTCAAGAAGAATGTCCCTTGGGACAGGTGATTTGGACAGAGCCACCAAGAGAGCGATTCTCTCGACCGGTTGTCCAGAGAAATCTGTTGAGACAGATCCGAATGATCGCCATTCCACTGTCTCAGCATGCACAGCTGAAGTAGTCTGAGATGGAATCTGGTAAAAGGAATGATGTCCATGCTGGACACCATGAGACCAATAACCTCCATACACTGAGCCACAGAGGGCCTTAAGGAGGTCTGGAGGGCAAGATAGTTGGATGTTAGCTTGTAACGTCTCTGGTCTGTAAGGAATATCCTCATGGATATGGAGTCTATTATAGTACCCAGGAATTCCACCCTGGTACGGGGAACAAAAAAACTCTTCTGTAAGTTTATCTTCCATCCATAAGATCGAAGAAGAAAAAGAAGATCTTTCTAATGTTCTTCTGCCAGACGACAGGATGGTGCATGAGCAAGAATATCATTCAAGTATGGCGCTACTGTTATACCTCTGGTTCTGGCTACTGCAAGCAGAACCCCTAGAACCTTCATACAAATTCTTGGAGCAGTAGCTAGACCAAACGGAAGTGCAATAAACTGGAAGTGCTGGTGCAGGAATGCTAACCTTAGGAACTTGAAGTGTTCCTTATGTATTGGAACGTGAAGATAAGCATCCTTCAGATCTATCGTGGTCATGAACTGTCCTTCCTGAACAAAAGGAAGGATGGACCTTATTGTCTCCATCTTGAACGAGGGAACAGATAGGAATTTGTTTAAACTCTTTAGGTCCAGAATCGTGTAAAAAGTTCCCTCCTTCTTTGGGACCACAAAAAGGTTTGAGTAGTATCCCAGACCAGAACCCGTACAATGACTCCTAGGGATGAGAGATCCCTCATGCACCCTAGAAAGGCCTCTCTCTTTTCTGGCCTTGAAGACAGGTTTGACAAGAGGAATCTGCCCCTGGGTGGATGAGACCTGAAATCTATCCTGTATCCCTGAGTGATGACCTCCAGGACCCACGGGTCTTGCACATCCTCAAACCAAGCTTCTAAAAAGAGTGACAGTCTGCCCCTACAAGATCCAGAGCCAGATCAGGGGCCGCCCCTTCATGCCGACTTTGACTCAGCGGGCTTCTTGTTCTGCTTGGATTTATTCCAGGACTGAGCCGGTTTCCAAGTCCCCTTGGATTGCTCAGGCTTTTCGGAGGGCTGCTGACATTGGGATTTATCCGAACGAAAGGAACGAAAATTAGGACCTTGTCCCTTAGGTTTGTTCTTCTTATGCTGCGGTAAAAAGGCACCTTTGCCTCCAGTAAACGTGGAGATAATTGAGTCCAGACCTGGACCAAAAATAATCTCTCTCTTAAATGGGAGGAAAAGATGTCTTGACTTCGAAGTCATGTCCGCAGACCAAGACTTCAGCCAGAGTGCCCTACGGGCTTGAACAGAAAAACCTGAAGCCTTGGCATTCAGCAAATCTGCATATTTGCATCACAAATAAAAGAATTAGCCACCCTTAAGGCCTTAATTCTTTCTTGGATCACGTCGAGGGGACCCTCCACCTCGATCAACTCAGATAAGGAGTCGCACCAGTAGGTAGCCGCTCCAGCAACCACAGCAACAGCCGCTGCCGGTTGAAAAAAATATCCCGTATTTTGAAACATCTTTCTTAACAGAGTTTCTATGTTCTTATCCATGGGCTCTTTAAACGATGAACTATCTTCAAACGCGATAGTAGCGCACTTAGCAAGCGTGGGGATAGCGCCATCCATCTTGGGGATGGAACCCCAAAACTCCAATTGAGAGTCTGGAACCAGGAATAATCTTTTAAAGGAAGAAGAAGGGAAAAATTACAAACCAAGTCTTTCCCATTCATTCTTAATAATGTTCGCCATCTTTACGGGAACAGGGAAAGTCTGTGTTACAACCCTGTCCTCGTAGACCTTATCTAATTTAGGAATACAAGGTTCCTCAGGCAATTTAGGCTCTGGAACCTCTAAAGTAGCCAAAACTTCCTTTAGCATAAAGCGTAAATGTTCAATCCAAAATCTAAAGTCTGGTTCCTGAAGGCTTAGAGGCAGCAGATTCCGACCCAAAAAAAAAATCCAATAAGCTAGTAGATGACCCCTGGGAAGGATAGCAATATTTGACCTTTCGGTTGCGCTTAGCAGGGCGAGGAAAAGCACTGAAGGCCACAGACTGCCGTTTTTAACTGTTCAGTAAAGTCTGGCGGTAAAAGGGTCCCTCCAGTTGGAGGATTAGGAGTGCTATGGGAAGCTGCATGTGTATTAGGAGATGACTGTAGGGTGCGCACCTCACAGGACGGAGACTCCTCAGAGGTGGGCGGCTCAGTGGTACTAAACATATTGACCTTCCTTGACATGTTTACCTTATCAAGGTATGTGGAACATAATTGAGCAGACGGATATACCTTGGCCTCCTCACAATATAACTTGTACAAACGATCAAACGATCAATGAGGAGCACCAGGCAAATTTCCATAAAAATAAGACAACTTTTATTTAGCTTGTCAGCTTCCATTAAAATCTTGTATACTTTAACAACATTTAGACAGGTAGAACAGCATTCTCTTGCTTTTTTAAAGATCTACAAAGTGAGGAAGAATTATGATACAGTCATTTCAATGGAATGTAAATATTGTGATAAATTAAATTAAATGTATCCCATAAGGTAACTTGACACTCAAGGCTAGTGAGTGATCTAACCTTGATGAATTTGCACTATTAGTGAAATAATATGGGGCGCTAAGCTATCACACACTACAACTTTGATAGGAGATGGAGAAGGGAAGTTCTAAGTCCTCAAACAGTACGATAGTTCTATATGTGTTTAACCACTGCATATACATTATTAAATTAAGGCAAAGGTGAATGCCGCAGTAACATAATAACTTATGCATCTGTTTATGCCTACTCAAAAGAGCGTATAAAGTACAGAAAGGTTACCAACATAAGTCTTTCACTATCATTAATAATTGAAATAATATTCACAATCTTAATACATATTTATTCCCTAAGCAATTGAAACATTTTTTGGGAATTCACATGATCCGGTACCAAAAGTATCAGAGAGATCAAAAGCCTTTAGAAAACAAAACAGTCTGTTGTCTACTTAATTTTTGAGCATTGCCTTTATGAGATATTGTTGTATTTATGGATCTATTGTAACCTAGGTTCATATATACTAGGGTAACTTTATAAAGAATTGTATTTATGTTTTGTTTATAAATTGAACATTTTTAACTCAGGTTTAACATTTATCTCACTAACAAAGACATTAACATAGGTAATCTTATACTGATAATATAATTCGATAGCGACATGTAAATCCGTGTGAATATCATCATAGAATGAACACAGTTAACTTAGTAACACTAAGCTGTGGTTCCAATAAGGAATCGATACATGTAGCTGCTTTCTAAATTTTACCTATGCACTTATACTTCTTTTTTAAATGTGCATAAAATATATAAACAAGCGCACTGAGATTAGTGTGATAAGAACTATCGCCTAGATTTAGAGTTTGGCGTTAGCCGTCAAAACCAGCGTTAGGGGCTCCTAACGCTGGTTTTGGGCTACCGCTGGTATTTAGAGTCAGTCAGGAAAGGGTCTAACGCTCACTTTGCAGCCGTGACTTTTCCATACCGCAGATCCCCCTACGCCAATTGTGTGTCCTATCTTTTCAATGGGATCTTTCTAACGCTGGTATTTAGAGTCTTGGCTGAAGTGAGCGTTAGAAATCTAACGACAAAACTCCAGCCGCAGAGAAAAGCCAGGAATTAAGAGCTTTCTGGGCTAACGCCGGTTCATAAAGCTCTTAACTACTGTGCTCTAAAGTACACTAACACCCATAAACTACCTATGTACCCCTAAACCTGAGGCCCCCCCACATCGCCGCCACTCTAATAATTTTTTTTAACCCCTAATCTGCCGACCGCACACTGCCGCAACCTACGTTATCCCTATGTACCCCTAATCTGCTGCCCCTAACACTGCCGACACCTACATAATATTTATTAACCCCTAATCTGCCTCCCCCAACGTCGCCGCCACCTACCTACATTAACCCCTAATCTGCCGACCGGACCTCACAGCTACTATAGTAAAGTTATTAACCCCTAATCCGCCTCACTCCCGCCTCAATAACCCTATAATAAATTTTATTAACCCCTAATCTGCCCTCCCTAACATCGCCGACACCTAACTTCAAGTATTAACCCCTAATCTGCCGACCGGACCTCACCGCTACTATAATAAATTTATTAACCCCTAAAGCTAAGTCTAACCCTAACACTAACACCCCTCTAAGTTAAATATAATTTTTATCTAACAAAATAAATTAACTCTTATTAAATAAATTAATCCTATTTAATGCTAAATACTTACCTGTAAAATAAACCCTAATATAGCTACAATATAAATAATAATTATATTGTAGCTATTTTAGGATTTATATTTATTTTACAGGCAACTTTGTATTTATTTTAACCAGGTACAATAGCTATTAAATAGTTAAGAGCTATTTAATAGCTACCTAGTTAAAATAATTACAAAATTACCTGTAAAATAAATCCTAACCTAAGTTACAATTAAGCCTAACACTACACTATCAATAAATTAATTAAATAAAATACCTACAATTATCTACAATTAAACCTAACACTACACTATCAATAAATTAATTACATACAATACCTACAAATAAATACAATTAAATAAACTAACTAAAGTTCAAAAAATAAAAAAAGAACTAAGTTACAAAAAATAAAAAAATATTTACAAACATTATAAAAATATTACAACAATTTTAAGCTAATTACACCTACTCTAAGCCCCCTAATAAAATAACAAAGCCCCCCAAAATAAAAAAATGCCCTACCCTATTCTAAAATAAAAATAGAAAAGCTTTTTTACCTTACCAGCCCTTAAAAGGGCCTTTTGCGGGGCATGCCCCAAAGAATTCTGCTCTTTTGCCTGGAAAAAACCCCATAAAATACCCCCCCCCAACATTACAACCCACCACCCACATACCCCTAATCTAACCCAAACCCCCTTAAATAAACCTAACACTAAGCCCCTGAATATCTTCCTACCTTATCTTCACCACGCCGGGTATCACCGATCGGTCCAGATGAAGCTCCGAAGTCTTCATCCAAGCCCAAGCGGGGGCTGAAGAGATCCATTATCGGGCTGAAGAGGTCCATCATCGGGCTGAAGTCTTGATCCAAGCGGCGGCTGAAGAAGTCCATCATCGGGCTGAAGTCTTGATCCAAGCGGCATCTTCAATCTTCTTTCTTCCAGATCCATCTTCATCCAGCCGACGCGGAACATCCATCCTGCCCGACGAATGACGGTTCCTTTAAATTACGTCATCCAAGATGGTGTCCCTCGAATTCCGATTGGCTGACAGGATTCTATCAGCCAATCGGAATTAAGGTAGGAAAATTCTGATTGGCTGATGGAATCAGCCAATCAGATTGAGCTCACATTCTATTGGCTGTTCCGATCAGCCAATAGAATAGAGCTCAATCTGATTGGCTGATTGGATCGGCCAATTGGATTGAACTTGAATCTGATTGGCTGATTCCATCAGCCAATCAGAATTTTCCTACCTTAATTCCGATTGGCTGATAGAATCCTATCAGCCAATCGGAATTCGAGGGACGCCATCTTGGATGACTTCATTTAAAGGAACCGTCATTCGTCGGGAAGTCGTCGGGCAGGATGGATGTTCCGCGTCGGGGGGATGAAGATGGATCAGGAAGAAAGAAGATTGAAGATGCCGCTTGGATCAAGACTTCAGCCCGATGATGGACTTCTTCAGCCGCCGCTTGGATCAAGACTTCGGCCCGATGATGGACTTCTTCAGCCGCCGCTTGGATCAAGACTTCAGCCCGATGATGGACTTCTTCAGCCGCCGCTTGGATCAAGACTTCAGCCCAATGATGGACCTCTTCAGCCCGATGATGGACCTCTTCAGCCCCCGCTTGGGCTTGGATGAAGACTTCGGAGCTTCCTCTGGACCGATCGGTGATACCCGGCGTGGTAAAGATAAGGTAGGAAGATCTTAAGGGGCTTAGTGCTAGGTTTATTTAAGGGGGGTTTGGGTTAGATTAGGGGTATGTGGGTGGTGGGTTGTAATGTGGGGGGGGGGGGTATTGTATGTTTTTTTTCCAGGCAAAAGAGCAGAATTCTTTGGGGCATGCCCCGCAAAAGGCCCTTTTAAGGGCTGGTAAGGTAAAAGAGCTTTTCTATTTTTATTTTAGAATAGGGTAGGGCATTTTTTTTATTTTGGGGGGCTTTGTTATTTTATTAAGGGGCTTAGAGTAGGTGTAATTAGCTTAAAATTGTTGTAATATTTTTATAATGTTTGTAAATATTTTTTTATTTTTTGTAACTTAGTTCTTTTTTATTTTTTGTACTTTAGTTAGTTTATTTAATTGTATTTATTTGTAGGTATTGTATGTAATTAATTAATTTATTGATAGTGAAGTGTTAGGTTTAATTGTAACTTAGGTTAGGATTTATTTTAACTAGGTAGCTATTAAATAGTTATTATCTATTTAATAGCTATTGTACCTGGTTAAAATAAATACAAAGTTGCCTGTAAAATAAATCTAAATCCTAAAATAGCTACAATATAATTATAATTTATATTGTAGCTATATTAGGGTTTATTTTACAGGTAAGTATTTAGCTTTAAATAGGATTAATTTATTTAATAAGAGTTAATTTATTTCGTTAGATAAAAATTATATTTAACTTAGGGGGGTGTTAGTGTTAGGGTTAAACTTAGCTTTAGGAGTTAATAAATTTATTAGAGTAGCGGTGAGGTCCGGTCGGCAGATTAGGGGTTAATACTTGAAGTTAGGTGTCGGTGATGTTAGGGAGGGCAGATTAGGGGTTAATACTATTTATTATAGCGTTATTGAGGCGGGAGTGAGGCGGATTAGGGGTTAATAACTTTATTATAGTAGCGGTGAGGTCCAGTCGGCAGATTAGGGGTTAATAATTGTAGGTAGGTGGAGGCGACGTTGGGGGCGGCAGATTAGGGGTTAATAAATATAATATAGGGGTCAACGGTGTTAGGGGCATCAGATTAGGGGTACATAGGGATAACGTAGGTGGCGGCGGTGTACGGAGCGGCAGATTAGGGGTTAAAAAAATATGCAGGGGTCAGCGATAGCGGGGGCAGCAGATTAGGGGTTAATAAGTGTAAGGTTAGGGGTGTTTAGACTCGGGGTACATGTTAGGGTGTTAGGTGCAGACTTAGGAAGTGTTTCCCCATAGGAAACAATGGGGCTGCGTTAGGAGCTGAACGCTGCGTTTTTGAAGCTGGCCGCGTCCGTAAGCACCGCTGGTATTGAGAGTTGCAGTGGAGGTAAATTATGCTCTATGCTCCCTTTTTGGAGCCTAACGCAGCCCTTCTGTAAACTCTCAATACCAGCTATATTTAAAAGGTGCGGGGGGAAAAAAAAAACAGCGTTAGCTACGCGGGTCTTTACCGACAAAACTCTAAATCTAGCCATAAGTAACCACATTTGATTTATATTGAGGTTAAAATAGAAACATTAATATAATATTATTTCTAAGGGTATGTCAGCATATTTAAAGAGTTAATAATAAATATTCAATAACAATGTTAGAATAATCTGAATACGTTCAATGCATAACACTCTATTTTGAATATATACTTCATTGAAGTTAATGCAACATAAGAGATTGATTATAGAAAAACGAAAAACGTAGGGTGCTTTTGCAGATAAACTATCTATGTCTAGAATCTTTATAGGATAATACAGTACCTCTAGGGTTAAAATCCCACCTGTTCATTAAACTGTGGAAGAGTTTTAAGTCTAAAGACAACATCCAATCAGATAGTCAGCAGTTTGGTTTTAATTATCCAATCAGATTGTGGTGGGTATTTTAAAATTGTACAATGTATGTTATTCTCTCATGCTATGATTACGGCTGTCGCCGAAACGCGTAAGAAAGAGAATGCTGTTCTACCTGTCTAAATGCTGTTAAAGTATACAAGATTTTAATGGAAGCTGACAAGCTAAAAAAAAGTTGTCTTATTTTTATGGAAATTTGCCTGGTGCTCTTCATTGATCGTTTGTACAAGTTATTGGACCAATTGGGGAGAAGGAGTGAGCACAGGTGTTACAGGAGTAACCGTCAGACCCTGGGTGAAAGCGGGATTCCCCGGAAGCACTGAGGTACAAGCGAAAAAGATCGAGAGAGGAGGAGAAGCTGAAGCGGTCAAAGCCGTCACAGTAGTGATCGAGGAGGGAGTCTGGCTGAACAAAGCCTTTCTATATAAGGAGTACACTGACTGGCAACACACAAGAGGCTCCTGTGGACCAACACACAGACGGGACGCAGATTTCAGCGACCATTCCGCACAGAGCGGGTAAGACACAAACTATATTTCTAACCTCACTGAATGATTGCTTGCTTGTACTGTGACATCTTCAGCCCTGTTTGGATGACAGTGGCATATTTATTACTGAGGACCGAGTAAGGTCTAATTGAGCAGTGCTTGAAGTAACGGGAATATCCCTCACCACAGGTAGATTTGAAAGAAAAGAAAAATAATATAAGAAGGTAATCCTTTGGTGCTTGGACGTTTGTTTGTTTGTGTTCAGTAATACTCCTCACAATATAGACAGGTATTAGACTTAGGTAAAGGGGGGAGTACCCTAACGTATCAGAGTCCTCCATAGCTTGCGCTTATAAAGCGGACTATAGAAACAAGATAAAATGGCACCTTTAAACCCCCAATGGCTGGGGCACTCACCACCTCCTATGACCCAGGCCAAACAGAGAAACCGCTTCGTCTCCTGTAAACCGCACGGTCAGGAAAAAGGAAATCAGTGTGACCACACCCGGTCACGTGGTGCACCATGCAGGACTGCCCCTGCTATAGGAAAAAGTGCGCCAAGCCTAACCGGCTGCGCAGCTTCCCCAAAACGAAAGTAAAACCTGTAAGTTCCAACATCTGCCTGAGCCTCATCTCACATATGTCGCAGAATAATCATAATAAAATAAATTATGTGATTAATCCCCTTGTTCAATAATCGTTTGACAGTCTTGTAGCATCGCTCCTGACATGGACTTGAGTGATGGAAGCAGGCAGTGAAACTTGTCAACACTGATTGCTTAGGAGCTGTTAGTACGAGTCTGGATAGATTCAGAGAAAGATTCTTCCTGCATCTCCAGACTCTAAAATTTGTCAATGCTCTCACTGAGAGGCTGACAAGACTACTTAAAACTCCAGTCCCATTCCGAAGGGTAGATATCCTCCATATGGAACTACTCCGTATCTTCTGACACTTCTCTGCCAACCTCCTGTGACGAAACGCAAAGAATGACTGGGATATAAGGGAAGTGGGGGAGGTATTTAAGCCTTTGGCTGGTGTGTCTTTGCCTCCTCCTGGTGGCCATGTTCTGAATTCCCACAAGTAAGGAATGAAGTTATGGATTCTTCTTATATTAAGAAGGAAAGTAACTGTTTTACTGACAAAGAGGTGATATACCACAAATGATTACTAAAGGTCGTCAGGGCCAAAGAGTAATCAATTTTGTGAAAAATAAAACTGAACGTGCCTGTGCTATACATGTTATTAGAACAAAACAAAACTTATTTTGTACATGCTTATAGAGAAGAATAAAAAAGAAGTTTGGCAGGGCATAATTAGTCAAAGGACCTATTTTTTATGTAGCATGCAGTTACTCCAAATGTAACCAGAGCCTATAATTTCAGCATGTCTTCATTAAAAGAGGGAATCCTCAATTAACAGCAAACATTCACAATGGAACGTAAATGTATAAGTGTAACACAAATTTAACAGACAATTTTGGTCCTGTGTGTCAGGTACTTTTATGCAAACAGGACTCCCTCTGCCGCTTTGAAAATAAGATTGTGGTGCACTGTTATGAATTGGCTACAAACACAATTCAGACGAACATAAGAAAACAAATATTCCTGTATGGTTCCTGTTTGAACATGTAAAAGAGAATCTAAGCTAACATAGAGCAAAGAGTATAATAAAGGGATAACATAAACCCTTACCACAGAGTGATAGTAATTGAGTCTTTGGAACCAAGTCTGTTATATTAATAAACGGAGTAATGTGTCCATACAAACATAATATTGAAGCAGATACTATGAATACTGTGCTGTCGGGTAAGCAGTTCTGCTCTTTTCATACTGACATGTGCAGTTTGAAAACCCAGGACTAGGATAATGAGTAATGTTACCGACTATTCACTCAGAGATTGTAAGTGTATGGCAACAATATATTACAGCTTCTCATCAGAAAACGGACACCTCAAGAAAAAAATTATATGCACAAAGTTAATTAACTCTATAGCGGGTTCCCATGCACAAATTACCATAAGTGATGAAATTGTCCCGCAATAGCTCCATCCATATGACTAAACAGGCAAAAAAAAATCAAACTGAGACAACTGCCTGAATAACCTTCCTACCAAAGGCTGCTTCAGAAGAAGCAAAAAGAGTAGAATTTTGTAAAAGTATTCAAACCCTTGCTAATCTGGTAAACTAAAGTCTCATTCTTGAAGGCCCAAGAAGTTGCAACTAGTAGAATGAGCAGTAATCCGCTGCGGTGGAGGCTGACCTGCCTCCAAGTAAGCCTTGTGAATCCAAAGTTTCAACCAAGAACGAAACAACAGAACATTTCTGACTTTTCCTAGGACTAGAAATGTGAATGAACAAAGAATTTTGTTTAAAGTCCATAGTAGCATCAATGTAATATTTCAATGCCCTAACAACATCCAAAGTGTGCAACAATCTCTCTGAAGCATTCTTAGGAATAAGACACAAAGAATGAACAACAATCTCTCTGCTAAAGTCGTCTGAAGAAACAATCTTAAGCAAAAAGGCAAAAGTAGCCCATAAACCTGCATTATCCTGATGAAAAATCAGATAAGGAGGAACACAAGAAAGAGCAGATAATTCAGAAACTCTTCTAGCAGAAGAGATAGCCAAAAGAAATAACACCTTCCAAGAAAGCAGTTTAATAACCTTACCTTATGCATAGGTTCAAAGGAGGAGTCTGCAAAACCCTTAACACTAAGTCCAAGGAGGAGAAATTGGAATGATTATAGGTTTGATACAAACCAAAGCCATTAATATCAGGAAGAGTAGCAATCGTCCTAAAGAACAAAACTGAAAGAGCAGAAATCTGTCCCTTCAGAGAACTGTAGGATATACCTTATCCAGACCATCCTGTAAGAACTGCAAAATCCTTGGAATTCTGAAAGAATGTCTGAAAACACCATGATCTATACACCAAGAGATAAAGGCCTTCCAGACCTTATGATAGATTTTTCTAGTTACAAGTTTATGAGCGTGAATTAAGGTTTCAGTCACAGAATCAGAGAACCCCTTATGTCTAAGGACTAAACTTTACATTTTCATGCCATCAAGTTCACAGACTTGAGATCCAGGTGGTAAAAAAACAGACTTTGAGACCGGAGGTCTGACCGCAGAGGCAGAGACCAAGGAGGACAACTGGACATCTGAACCAGATCTGCATACCAAATCCTGTGAGGCCAAACTGGGACAATCAGGATTACTGAAGATTTCTCTAGGTTTATCTTGGAAATCACTCTGTGTAGAAGTACCAGAGGAGGAAACAGATAAGCAAGCTGAAAAGACTAATGAACTAGTAAAACATCCACTAACTCTGCTTGAGGATCCCTGGACCTTGAAAAGTATCTGGGAAGTTTGTTGTTCAAATGAGAGGTTATCAGATCTATCTTTGGGAGACCCCAAAGATACACAATCTGATTGAACCCATCCTGGTGAAGAGACCACTCCCCTGGATGTAGAGATTGATGACTGAGAAAGTCCGCTTCCCAGTTGTTCACCCCTTGAATATTAATTGCAGAGACTAGACAGGAATTGGTTTCAGCAATAGAAATAGCTGCTGCAATGGTATTTGAGTGAAATGCGCACATGGACCAGCCTTGCCGACTTTAACTAAAAGCTGACAAATTTACTGGAAGGGTGATCCGCTCGTGAATTACAGGTATTGAAGTTGAGGCTGGGGGAGTCAAAAGACCCTGTGGAAGTCGATCAAATGTATTGGTTCCTCTGGTCGATCTGAACAGTAAGGCGAGTGTTTGTTTGTTGCTTGACTATACTTATGACTTGATACTTATGGATGCCATATTACAGTTATTGACTGAATATAGTGCACCACTTTAACACCTTATAATCTTATGTGTGAGGGGCCCATTAGGATTTTTTATATATTTTATTTTTGGATGTTTCTCGGTTAGATTTAGGGACAGAATCAGACAGCTCCATTATAGCATATGACAAAGCAGTGCAATAAGCCACATAACCCTCTTAAAAAAGGTCTTGAGGAATAGAAATCCTTTACCCTCTCCTAAGTAGCTTTTTAAATAAACTCACAGGTACAATGTGCGTTAAGCCGAACTGCAAAACAAAGCAGGAGACATTAACATTGTATCTGATGGGTAGATAACACTCATCAGTATGAAGAAAAACGTGCAAAAAAACCATAATAGCTATAAGAGGTTTAGCGCGCCAAGACCCGACGTGCGCATAGTCAAGGACGAACGTGCGCTAGCCAGACGTTTGTAAACCTGCGGAAGTGCAAAGTAACTATACTAAAGCTAAAGAGATATGCGCTAACCCGACATAAGCAAACCCCTTGCATGCAAACTCAAAGGCCGAAGTACAAAATACAAACTAAGCGAGCGCAAAACAGCAAGGGGCAAGGGGAATAAAGTAGAGGATTCTGTCCCAGGGCCATATATATTAGAAGCTATATATTAACTAAAATGTGCTCAAGACATAGCTATATGATACTTACCCAAATAAGCAACAGACAGCCAAACCAGTACTGAAACATATCAGCAGGAGGTTATGAAATAGGAGTATATTGTAGATCCATAGAGGGAGGCAAAAGACAAGTTCATGAGAAAAGCCTTATAAGCAATATGTCTGTTTTCTAAAAACTATTTTAAGCTGTTTATTCAGCGCTGTGGGTTAAAAATGTCTTTACTTTGTAAAAGAATTCTTTTTTTGTTTTCTTGTATTGGTATGACACAAAAAAGTGGAGAAAAAAAGCCAGATCTGACACATTCCATGCAAAACTCCAAAAATGGACTGGACAAAATTATTGGCACCCTCAATTTAATATTTGGTAAAAATACCTGAAATCAATCACTTCCTCTAACCATCAATAAGTTTCTTACACCTCTCTACTGGAATTTTGGCCCACTCTTCTTTCGCCAACTGCCCCAGGTCTTCTAGATTGGAAGGGTTCCTTTTCCCAACTGCTGTTTTGAGATCTCTCCACAGGTGCTCTATGGGATTTAAATCTGAACTCATTGCTGGCCAGTTCAGTACTTTCGAGCACTTTGTCTTAAACCATTTCTGGGTGCTTTGTGACGTGTGCTTTGGGCCATTGTCATGCTGTAAGACCCATGACCTCTGACAGAGACCCAACTTTCTAACACTGGGCCCTACATTGCACCACAGAATTTTTTGGTAGTCTTCAGATTTCATAATGTCATGCACAGAGTTAAGACATCCAGTGCCTGAAGCAGCAAAGCAACCCACCCAAAAAAAGTGAACCTCCACCATGTTTGACTGTAGAGACTGTATTCTTTTCCTTAAAAGCCTCAATTCTTTTTCTGAAAACAGTAGACTGATGGGCTTTACCTAAAATCTGTAATTTTGTTTTGTCTGTCCACAGCCCATTCTCCCAAAAGGATTTTGGATTCCTCAGGTAAGTTCTGGCAAACTCCAATCTGGGTTTTTTATGTTTCTGTGTCAGCAGTGGGATCCTCCTGGGTCTCCTACCATAGCGTCCCATTTTATTCAGATGGCGACGTATAGTGTGAGCTGACACATTTGTACCCTGTGCCTGAAGGTCAGCTTGAATTTATCTAGAAGTTGATCAAGGTTCTATATAAATATATATATATATATATATATATATATATATATATATATATATATATATATATATATATACAGGTCTCTGTATAGACCTTTGCTATATTTTGCATTTGACAAAGGTAAAGTAATGTTCTCGAAACGTTATCGTTAAAACATTGAAAGTTAAATTTTATTTTGGAAAACCAGTGAGTGCCTTTGTTCGTCGGCTCTATTTTGGATAACCAGTGAGTGCCTTTGTTCGTCGGCTCTATTTTGGATATTTTGTGAAGTTTGCACCCTGGGAGTTGTCTAAATATTGGATTATGGAGTGCCTAACTTATTGACTTTTTGTTTTTATATATATATATATATATATATATATATATATATATATATATATATATATATATATATACACACAGTATATATATATATATATATATATATATATATATACACACACACACACATACACAAATATACACACACACACACATACACAAATATACATATATATATATATATATATATATATATATACACACAATAAATATATAATAATATAACCAAATTGGCTAATGGAGTGCCCCATAAACAAAAAAGAGTAGTTACCCATAGGCACCAAACTACTGAATAAAACCAGTAGGTAGCCTGAAACAGTGCTGAAACATAATGGCAGAGAATATGGAATAGGAGTATATTGGTGACCCAACAAGAGAAGGCAAAAGGACAGTAATTCCCAAAAGGTGAAAAATATGTCACTACCCATACTCAAAATACATCCCTCCAACAAATACTGCACTCTGAAGGAAATGGGCCTCAACTCAGTCTGAGAACCCTCTCACAAAAGAAAAACAGGCACATCTTCATTCTTCACCTTCCTCCAGCAGAGGCAAAGATTAGACTAGTTAACAGTGAGGTGGAAGGGGTTTTATAAAGCTCCTGGGGTTTGGGAATCTTTGCCTCCTCCTACTGGCCAGGAAGAGTAATTGCCAGGAGTAATGGATCGAGGACTCTTACCACCTGTATAAAAGAAAATGATTTCAGCAATTAATTCAAATGTTTACCATAGCTGCATCAACAGAAAAAATAATGAAAGGGAAAGCCACTGATTACCCCTTTCAAATGTCCCAGGTACACCCAGAGGTACATGTACCACAGGTTGAGAAACAAGGCTCTACACAGTGGATTTTATTACAAGCACAGAGACTTCATATTTTGCTATCTCTTTATTTTACTGATCAATGTAGCCTTTAAAAGTTCATAACATATAACATCAATAAATACAGAAATTTTAAATAACAGAGACAATCACCAACTGTCCAATACAAAATATAAAGTCCTCTTTCTTTTGCTTCTGTTGTCAGAGAAGTACTCATATTTCAATGTTCCTTATCTTATACTTTATTTATGCTTTCCTTATCATAACATTTTTTCTCCTGTTTATGTTTTATCTTGTCTGTTATTGTTCATCATTATTTTAGTTATTTAAGAACCGTTTTTCCCTCTTTGTATTGTCAAAAGTTTATTGTAATTTTTTTGTCTTCATCTCTATTCCCCTTTATTTTATCGCTTTGTTCATTTCCGCTTTTGATTCATTTTGCTTGCGCTGTGTTACCTCTCTTCTTGGTTTTATTTAGAAAGTGAATCCTCCCTTTTCTCTTCCTGTCCGCTCACGTGACCGCTGCCATTTTGTGGGAGTGTCTTACAACGTCACACGCCTCTTTTTACCGCCTTCATCCGCATCTATCCTTGTAACAGACATCATTTTTACAGCCTCATCGGTTACATTGTTATTATTTATCTAATATTGCTTCTGATATTGGTTATATTTGTTATATTTATTGTACGTTTCCTTTTTAGGTCTTTGTCTGCCATCTAGTGTCTGTTATATATTATTATCTTGTCATATTTATTTTATCACACAAAAAACAAAATTTATGCTTACCTGATAAATTTATTTCTCTTGTGGTGTATCCAGTCCACGGGTTCATCCATTACTTGTGGGATATTCTCCTTCCCAACAGGAAGCTGCAAGAGGACACCCACAGCAGAGCTGTCTATATAGCTCCTCCAACCCCTCCTCCAACCTCCTCCACCACAAAAGAAATAAATTTATCAGGTAAGCATAAATTTTGTGTTCTCTTGTAAAGGTGTATCCAGTCCACGGGTTCATCCATTACTTGTGGGATACCAATACCAAAGCTTTAGGACACGGATGAAGGGAGGGACAAGGCAGGAACTTAAACGGAGGGCACCACTGCCTGTAAGACCTTTCTCCCAAAAATAGCCTCCGAAGAAGCAGAAGTATCAAATTTGTAGAATTTAGAAAAAGTATGAAGCGAAGACCAAGTCGCCGCCTTACAAATCTGTTCAACAGAGGCCTCATTTTTAAAAGCCCACGTGGAAGCCACCGCTCTAGTGGAATGAGCTGTAATTCTTTCAGGAGGCTGCTGGCCAGCAGTCTCATAAGCTAAGCGGATTATGCTTCTCAGCCAAAAAGAAAGAGAAGTTGCCGAAGCCTTTTGGCCTCTCCTCTGTCCAGAGTAGACAACAAACAAAGCAGATGTTTGACGAAAATCCTTCGTAGCTTGTAAATAAAACGTTAAAGCACAAACCACATCAAGATTGTGTAAAAGACGTTCCTTCTTTGAGGAAGGATTAGGACATAATGAAGGAACAACAATCTCCTGATTTATATTCTTATTAGATACTACCTTAGGAAGAAACCCAGGTTTGGTACGCAAAACTACCTTATCTGCATGGAAAATCAGATAAGGGGAATCACACTGTAAAGCAGATAACTCCGAAACTCTTCGAGCCGAGGAGATAGCTACTAAAAACAGAACTTTCTAAGATAAAAGTTTAATATCTATCGAATGCAAAGGTTCAAACGAACCCCTTGAAGTAAGAACTAAATTTAAACTCCATGGCAGAGCAACAGGTTTAAACACAGGCTTGATTCTAACTAAAGCCTGACAAAACGCCTGAACATCTGGAACCTCAGCCAGACGTTTGTGCAAAAGAATAGACAGAGCAGAAATCTATCCCTTTAAGGAACTAGCAGACAATCCTTTCTCCAATCCCTCTTGGAGAAAGGATAAGATTCTAGGAATCCTGAGGAAGTTGAAGCTGCGCCACTCTTGAAGTTTCAAAAGGAACGAAAATTAGTCTGTTTGGTCCTTAATTTGTTGGACCTATCCTGGGGAAGGGCGTGGCCTTTTCCTCCAGTAATATCAGAAATGATCTCCTTAAGTCCAGGCCCGAATAGGGTCTGCCCTTTGAAGGGGATGTTGAGAAGCTTAGACTTTGAAGTAACGTCAGCTGACCAGGATTTAAGCCATAGCACCCTACGTGCCTGAATGGCAAAACCTGAATTCTTAGCCGTTAGCTTTGTTAAATGAAAAACTGCGTCAGAAATAAATGAATTGGCTAACTTAAGAGCTTTAAGCCTGTCTAGGATATCATCCAACGGGGTCTCCACCTGTAGAGCCTCTTCAAGAGACTCGAACCAGAAAGCCGCTGCAGCAGTGACTGGGGCAATGCATGCAAGAGGCTGGAGAATAAAACCTTGTTGTATAAAGATTTTCTTAAGGAAACCCTCTAATTTTTTATCCATTGGATCTAGGAAAGCACAACTGTCCTCGACGGGGATAGTTGTACGCTTAGCTAGGGTAGAGACTGCTCTCTCCACCTTAGGGACCGTCTGCCACGAGTCCCGTGTAGCGGTATCTATGGGAAACATCTTTTTAAAAGCAGGAGGGGGAGAGAACGGTACACCTGGTCTATCCCATTCCTTCGTAATAATTTCTGAAAACCTCTTAGGGATTGGAAAAACATCAGTGTAAACAGGCACTACAAAATATTTGTCCATTTTACACAATTTCTCTGGGACTACAATGGTATCACAGTCATCCAGAGTCGCTAAAACCTCCCTGTGCAATACGCGGAGGTGTTCAAGCTTAAATTTAAATGCTGTCATTTCAGAATCAGACTGAAGTAACGCCTTCCCTGAATCAGAAATGTCACCCACAGATAGAAGCTCTCCTGCTTCGGCTTTTGTACATTGTGAGGGTATATCAGACATAGCTACTAAAGCATCAAAAAGCTCTGTATTTGTTCTAGCCCCAGAGCTGCCTCGCTTTCCTTATAACCCTGGCAGTTTGGACAATACCTCTGTGAGGGTATGATTCATAACTGCCTCCATGTCTTGTAAGGTAAACGCATTGGACGCGCTAGATGTACTTGGCGTCACTTGAGCGGGAGTTATAGGTTCTGACACATGGAGAGAGCAAGATGGCATAATCTCCCTTATGTCAGTCTGAGAAACCTCTGGTGATAAATCTTTAAAAGCCATAATATGGTTTTTTATAACTTATAGAAAGGTCAGTGCATTTGGTACACATTCTAAGAGGGGGTTCCACAATGGCTTCTAAACATAATGAACAAGGAGTTTCCTCTATGTCAGACATGTTTAACAGACTAGTAATGAGACCAGCAAGCTTGGAAAACACTTTAATAAATGTGAAAAAGCAATTAAACAAAAACGACCCTGTACCTTTAAGAGAAAAAAACTACCACATAAACTGCAAAACAGTGTTAAAAAGTAGTAAACTCTACGAAATTTTTACAGTGTGTATAAGAGACTAAAGCAACATTGCACCCACTTGCAAATGGATGATTAACCCCTTAGGCCCCAAACCGGATTAGAAAAACGGTAAAACCGTTAAAAAACAGTCAAACAGACTGCCACAGCTCTGCTGTGGCTCCTACCTGCCCTTAAACACGATTTTTGCAGGAAAAAAACCCTCTATAGTGGTCCTAGATGCCAGAGGACTCCTTTAGGGAAGCTGGATGTCTCAGTCTGGATATCAACTGCGCATAAAGTGCACAAAAATAGGCCCTTCCCACCATGCACTCAAAGCCAGAGGGCCTTAAAACAGTACTCCTAGGAGTAATCTAACAGCCATGTGGAAAACTAGGCCCCAAATAAAGATTTATCACCCTCCGAGAAAAAACGTTTTTTCTGTAAGTTATGCAAACGTTTTTACACTAAGTAATATGAGAGTTAACATGAATATTACCCTTATCTTGTAATCATGATCCCAGTCGTTGTTAAATCACTGTATCAGGCTTACCTCAAATATACCAGGCACTGTCAGCATTTTCTAGACCTTATCATCTCTCTAGAAAAAATTATACTGAACATACCTCAAAGCAGGTGATCTGCAAACCGTCCCCCCAACTGAAGTTTTCTTTCCATACTCTTCAGTTATGTGTGAGAACAGCAATGGACCTTAGTTACAAACCGCTAAGATCATCAACCTCCAGGCAGATTCTTCTTCCAATTTCTGCCTGAGAGTAAAACAGTACAACGCCGGTACCGTTTAAAAATAACAAACTCTTGATTGAAGGTAAAAACTACACTAAGTCACCACATATCTCTTGATACTTCCTTTCTTGTCGAGAGCTGCAAGAGAATGACTGGGGGTGGCAGTTAGGGGAGGAGCTATATAGACAGCTCTGCTGTGGGTGTCCTCTTGCAGCTTCCTGTTGGGAAGGAGAATATCCCACAAGTAATGGATGAACCCGTGGACTGGATACACCTTTACAAGAGAAATATTTACTTGAATTATTTTGAAATTAATTAATATTATACCTTAATCTGTTACTATTAACCTGTCAGAGAAAATTTTAAAATATTATTTACATACATATTTTAGAACAGTGTTTTTCAACCAGTGTGCCGTGGCACACTAGTGTGCCGTGAGAGATCCTCAGGTGTGCCACGGCAGACTGACAACAGTGTGACATATTTTTTAAACTTTGCTTGTTTTTTACTCCCAGTGCAGGGGTAGTTTGTAGGAGGCATGGCGTAATAGCATAATACATACAGTATGTTTGTGTTTGTGTGTATGTGTATATATATATATGCTGTATTAGGCTACAATGTGTGTTTTTTTTAAAATTTTGGGATGGTGGTGTGCCACAGGATTTTTTAATGTAAAAAAGTGTGCCACGGCAAAAAAAAGGTTAAAAATCACTGTTTTAGAAAATATGTCACAAAAATCAGATAACCTAGAACTTGATGAGAATAAAGTTCAATCCATGACTGATTCATCCATGTCTAAATGGATGTCTAAGATAACTGACCTTTTAGCAGATAGAACTACCAGTTCTAAAAAAAACAGTTAAAAGAAGACATACATCTAATGCTATTCAAGCTAAGCAAAGATTATCTGAATCACACCTTCCCACAGGCAGGGGAAGAAAGATATTTGCCAAAAAGACCCTTAAAGGACAAAATTGGGAGTATCTAAGCCTAAACAATTTATGATTAAAGATTCCTCATCTTCCTACTCTGATATGTATTCTAATGATTCAGATAATGAATATAATTCAGTTTCTTCTGTTGAATCCCCTATAAACAAGAAACCCAGGAAATGTTTACAAAAATGAAAACATTTAAATTAAGATGAGCCTATTTTTAAAGATGCTCTTGGCAATATCCGGTTTAATCCGAACTCACTACACCACCCCAGATCAGCTGAATGAGGCCAGATTTGGATATTGCAAAGTTTGTGGAACATCATATTAGAGTTCCTCTAAAACCTAAATCAAGGAACAAAATGAGGACTGAATGCCCTAGGCCTTTATTGCCAAAAAATAGAAATTTAACCCCAGAAATTGACCCCAAAAAACTTAAATTTATTGGCACCCCTGGCTACAAGCTTAAAAAAGGTATGGATAAATCTTGGAAGTTGATCAAGGTTCTTTATACACCATTCAAACAATCCTTTGTTGCAATCTTTGATCGATGTTTCTCTTTCGTCCACGTCCAGGGAGATTAGCTACAGTGCCATAGGCTGTAAACTTCTTGACAATGTTGCGCACAGTGGACACACGAACATTAAGATCTCTGGAGATGGGCTTGTAACCTTGAGATTGTCCATGCTTTGCCACAATTTGTGTTCTCAAATCCTCAGACAATTCTTTGCTGCTCTTTCTCTTCTCAATGTTCAGTGCGGCACACAGAGACACACAACAGAAAGGTTGAGTAACATTTTACCATTTTAACTGGTTGCCGGTGTGATTTCTATATTGTCAGCACCTATTAATTGATACAGGTGAGTTTAATTACAAATTACAGGAGCATCACAAACTTGGGCCTAGATTTAGAGTTCGGCGGTAGCCGTCAAAACCAGCGTTAGAGGCTCCAAACGCTGGTTTTGGGCGCCCGCTGGTATTTGGAGTCAGTGATTAAAGGGTCTAACGCTCACTTTTCAGCCGCGACTTTTCCATACCGCAGATCCCCCTACGCCATTTGCGTAGCCTATCTTTTCAATGGGATCTTTCTAACGCTGGTATTTAGAGTCGTTTCTGCAGTGAGCGTTAGAGCTCTAACGACAAGATTCCAGCCGCCTGAAAATAGCAGGAGTTAAGAGCTTTCTGGCTAACGCCGGTTTATAAAGCTCTTAACTACTGTACCCTAAAGTACACTAACACCCATAAACTACCTATGTACCCCTAAACCGAGGTCCCCCCACATCGCCGCCACTCGATTAAAAATTTTAACCCCTAATCTGCCGACCGCCACCTACGTTATACTTATGTACCCCTAATCTGCTGCCCCTAACACCGCCGACCCCTGTATTATATCTATTAACCCCTAACTTGCCCCCCACAACGTCGCCGCAAGCTACTTAAAATAATTAACCCCTAATCTTCCGACCGCAAATCGCCGCCACCTACGTTATCCCTATGTACCCCTAATCTGCTACCCCTAACATCGCCGACCCCTATGTTATATTTATTAACCCCTAATCTGCCCCCCACAACGTCGCCGACACCTACCTACACTTATTAACCCCTAATCTGCCGAGCGGACCTGAGCGCTACTATAATAAAGTTATTAACCCCTAATCCGCCTCACTAACCCTATCATAAATAGTATTAACCCCTAATCTGCCCTCCCTAACATCGCCGACACCTACCTTCAATTATTAACCCCTAATCTGCCGACCGGAGCTCACCGCTATTCTAATAAATGTATTAACCCCTAAAGCTAAGTCTAACCCTAACACTAACACCCCCCTAAGTTAAATATAATTTTTATCTAACGAAATAAATTAACTCTTATTAAATAAATAATTCCTATTTAAAGCTAAATACTTACCTGTAAAATAAATCCTAATATAGCTACAATATAATTTATAATTATATTATAGCTATTTTAGGATTAATATTTATTTTACAGGCAACTTTGTAATTATTTTAACCAGGTACAATAGCTATTAAATAGTTAAGAACTATTTAATAGTTACCTAGTTAAAATAATAACAAATTTACCTGTAAAATAAATCCTAACCTAAGATATAATTAAACCTAACACTACCCTATCAATAAAATAATTAAATAAACTACCTACAATTAACCTAACACTACACTATCAATAAATTAATTAAACACAATTGCTACAAATAAATAAAATTAAATAAACTATCTAAAGTACAAAAAATAAAAAAGAACTAAGTTACAGAAAATAATAAAATATTTACAAAGATAAGAAAAATATTACAACAATTTTAAACTAATTACACCTACTCTAAGCCCCCTAATAAAATAACAAAGCCCCCCAAAATAAAAAATTCCCTACCCTATTCTAAAATACAAATATTACAAGCTCTTTTACCTTACCAGCCCTGAACAGGGCCCTTTGCGGGGCATGCCCCAAGAATTTCAGCTCTTTTGCCTGTCAAAAAAAACATACAATACCCCCCCCCAACATTACAACCCACCACCCACATACCCCTAATCTAACCCAAACCCCCCTTAAATAAACCTAACACTACCCCCCTGATGATCTTCCTACCTTGTCTTCACCATGCCAGGTTCACCGATCCGTCCTGGCTCCAAGATCTTCATCCAACCCAAGCGGGGGCTAGACATCCACTGAAGAAGTCCAGAAGAGGGTCCAAAGTCTTCCTCCTATCCGGCAAGAAGAGGACATCCGGACCGGCAAACATCTTCTCCAAGCGGCATCTTCTATCTTCTTCCATCCGATGACGACCGGCTCCATCTTGAAGACCTCCAGCGCGGATCCATCCTCTTCTTCCGACGACTAGACGACGAATGACGGTTCCTTTAAGGGACGTCATCCAAGATGGCGTCCCTCGAATTCCGATTGGCTGATAGGATTCTATCAGCCAATCGGAATTAAGGTAGGAATTTTCTGATTGGCTGATGGAATCAGCCAATCAGAATATAGTTCAATCCGATTGGCTGATCCAATCAGCCAATCAGATTGAGCTCGCATTCTATTGGCTGTTCCGATCAGCCAATAGAATGCGAGCTCAATCTGATTGGCTGATTGGATCAGCCAATCGGATTGAACTTGATTCTGATTGGCTGATTCCATCAGCCAATCAGAAAATTCCTACCTTAATTCCGATTGGCTGATAGAATCCTATCAGCCAATCGGAATTCGAGGGACGCCATCTTGGATGACGTCCCTTAAAGGAACCGTCATTCGTCGTCTAGTCGTCGGAAGAAGAGGATGGATCCGCGCTGGAGGTCTTCAAGATGGAGCCGGTCGTCATCGGATGGAAGAAGATAGAAGATGCCGCTTGGAGAAGATGTTTGCCGGTCCGGATGTCCTCTTCTTGCCGGATAGGAGGAAGACTTTGGACCCTCTTCTGGACTTCTTCAGTGGATGTCTAGCCCCCGCTTGGGTTGGATGAAGATCTTGGAGCCAGGACGGATCGGTGAACCTGGCATGGTGAAGACAAGGTAGGAAGATCATCAGGGGGGTAGTGTTAGGTTTATTTAAGGGGGGTTTGGGTTAGATTAGGGGTATGTGGGTGGTGGGTTGTAATGTTGGGGGGGGGGGTATTGTATGTTTTTTTTTACAGGCAAAAGAGCTGAAATTCTTGGGGCATGCCCCGCAAAGGGCCCTGTTCAGGGCTGGTAAGGTAAAAGAGCTTGTAATATTTGTATTTTAGAATAGGGTAGTGAATTTTTTATTTTGGGGGGCTTTGTTATTTTATTAGGGGGCTTAGAGTAGGTGTAATTAGTTTAAAATTGTTGTAATATTTTTCTTATGTTTGTAAATATTTTATTATTTTCTGTAACTTAGTTCTTTTTTATTTTTTGTACTTTAGATAGTTTATTTAATTTTATTTATTTGTAGCAATTGTGTTTAATTAATTTATTGATAGTGTAGTGTTAGGTTAATTGTAGGTAATTGTAGGTAGTTTATTTAATTATTTTATAGATAGGGTAGTGTTAGGTTTAATTATATCTTAGGTTAGGATTTATTTTACAGGTAAATTTGTTATTATTTTAACTAGGTAACTATTAAATAGTTCTTAACTATTTAATAGCTATTGTACCTGGTTAAAATAATTACAAAGTTGCCTGTAAAATAAATATTAATCCTAAAATAGCTATAATATAATTATAATTTATATTGTAGCTATATTAGGATTTATTTTACAGGTAAGTATTTAGCTTTAAATAGGAATCATTTATTTAATAAGAGTTAATTTATTTCGTTAGATAAAAATTATATTTAACTTAGGGGGGTGTTAGTGTTAGGGTTAGACTTAGCTTTAGGGGTTAATACATTTATTAGAATAGCGGTGAGCTCCGGTCGGCAGATTAGGGGTTAATAATTGAAGGTAGGTGTCGGCGATGTTAGGGAGGGCAGATTAGGGGTTAATACTATTTATGATAGGGTTAGTGAGGCGGATTAGGGGTTAATAACTTTATTATAGTAGCGCTCAGGTCCGCTCGGCAGATTAGGGGTTAATAAGTGTAGGCAGGTGTCGGCGACGTTGTGGGGGGCAGATTAGGGGTTAATAAATATAACATAGGGGTCGGCGATGTTAGGGCAGCAGATTAGGGGTACATAGGGATAACGTAGGTGGCGGCGGTTTACGGAGCGGCAGATTAGGGGTTAAAAGTGTAATGCAGGGGTCAGCGATAGCGGGGGCGGCAGATTAGGGGTTAATAAGTGTAAGGTTAGGGGTGTTTAGACTCGGGGTACATGTTAGAGTGTTAGGTGCAGACGTAGGAAGTGTTTCCCCATAGGAAACAATGGGGCTGCGTTAGGAGCTGAACGCTGCTTTTTTGCAGGTGTTAGGTTTTTTTTCAGCTCAAACAGCCCCATTGTTTCCTATGGGAGAATCGTGCACGAGCACGTTTTTGAGGCTGGCCGCGTCCGTAAGCAACTCTGGTATCGAGAGTTGCATTTGCGGTAAATATGCTCTACGCTCCTTTTTTGGAGCCTAACGCAGCATTTGTTTGAACTCTCGATACCAGAGTTAAATTTATGGTGCGGCCAGAAAAAAACCCGCGGAGCGTTAACAGCCCTTTTACCGCCGAACTCTAAATCTAGGCCTTGGAATGCAATTATTTATTACAATTTTGAGAAGGTGCCAATAATTTTGTCCAGTGGAATGTGTCAGATTTGGCTTTTTTCTCTCCACTTTTTTGTGTCATACCAATAAAAACAAAAGAAATAAACATGAAAATGCCTAAACATTTGTAATTGCAACAATTTTCTGGACGAAGTGGTGCATTATCTGAAAGAAATGCAGGGGTGCCAATATTTTTGGCCATGACTGTATATATACACACACACACACACACACACACACACACATATATATATATATACAAAAAAATATTTAATTGGCTAATAGAGTGCCCCTGGAGTAGCCTAAACCAGTGCTGAAACATAACATATTAGACTCTATTGGCCCCATAACAAAGTTAATAGAATTATCAGATAATGCAGTCACTGATAATGAACTCATTGATCCTGTCACAGTTAAGGAATGGGTGTACAGGATTTTATGTTTAGTTGGCAATACAAATGTCTCTATGACCATTGAGAGACACAAAAACATTCTTAGAAAGATAGATGTTAAAATGGTAGATTGAGCCACTAATGAACTCCATTCTAATGAATGGAGATTCTTTCTTGAAAGATCTAAATAAATACGCTAGTACCTTTACTACACTTAGCAAAGTAAAATCTTCTTATAAGAAAATGTTCCAGAACAATAATTTACACTCAATCATAACATTATCAACCATACTATGGAAATCAACAAACATTCCAGGACTCTTCCGGTCAGTTCTTCCCCTCAAGATTCCGTCCTTAGAAGCAGAGGAATTTCCACTCCAGAGGGAGATCCCGTTTCCCACAAGGTAACATTTCCAAATCTTCCAAAATTTCAGAATTTTCCTTTTTCCCCTCATAAAATTGGTGGAAGACTTCTTCAGTTCTCCAAGAATTGCACTTTTATCACTTAAGCTCAATGGGTGATTCAGTCGGTTTGGGGAGTTCTCATAGAATCCATTCCAGTTCAAATTATGTACCCAAATCCAATTTACTTTTCAATTCAAGACAGAAACCTCATTCAAAAGAAATAACTGTCACGCTGCTCCTTTGCTCTGCTATGGCCATTGCCATGGACACAGGCACTCCTCCTGTTGCTAGGTATACGGCAGTGTAACTGCAGCACATTGATGACATCATCACCGCCAGCCCCGTCTTCCCTATGTAAAGGCCTCAGTCTCTCTCATCTGTGCCCAAGTATAGGTGTTAAATCTTGTGCTCCTGGGTGCTGTACAGCTGCATGCTGAATTGCTGGACTGCTTTACTGTTGATGAACTCTGCCTGTTTTGACTACTCTGCTTGCCTTAACCACTGAATTGCTGGACTGCTTAACTGTTGATGAACTCTGCCTGTTTGACTACGCTGCTTGCCTTAACCCCCTGAATTGCTGGACTGCTTTACTGTTGATGAACTCTGCCTGTTTTGACTTTTCTGTTTGCCTTAACCCTAAAATATTGGATTGCCATTCTGTTGCCGAACTTTGCCTGCCGGACCATTCTACTGATTTACCCTTAAACTGCGTTACCGCTGGATTCCCTACCTATTGCCATCAGAGACTATGCTGTCTGTTTCCAGTCCTTCAAGTGGTTTACCCTTGAACTGACTTACCGCTGATTCCTACCTGCTGCCACCAAAGACTACCCTGCATAGTGTGAGTACTGCTTACCTCATTTTGTGAACTTTCTCTGCTCTGGGAAATTCCCTATCATTCCAGCTTGACGCCGGGATAAGAAGACTGCTGGCCAAGTTTGGTCTGATAGTGGAATATCCCACGAGCATTACAATAACCAATTTGGCAAACAAAAAAGCTATAGTTAATAATCTTTTATTTTTTTATACTGTGATGTAACAGCATATCAATGGCAAAATGTACCATTTCCTTGTTTCTACTGAACACTTTTTGTTTTTTTGTTGTTGTGTCTTTTCACAACCTCAATAAAAAAATTATAAAAAAAAGAAAAAAAAAGCTATAGTTCGAGTTCCCTTTTCCCCAGACCTTTTTCTAAGCAATTTGTTTCTAGTAAAAAATAAAAACGGTCAGTTTCATCCTGTGATAAATTAAAAACTCTGAACTATTTTGTTGTTTATCATCATTTCAAATTGGAGGGAATCCACCTTCTCTGGGAATGTTAAATAGACAACGGCTGGTTAATGAGATTAGACCTATCAGACGCTTACCTAACTGTTCCAATAAATCAATCCCATTGGAAATATCTAACTTTCAGCTGGAAAGACCATTTTTGGAGTTTTACCTGCCTTCCTTTTGGCCTTTCCTCTGCACCTTGGATATTCACCAAACTCCTGAAACCAGTAGATTCTTGGTTGAGAACGAGAGGAATTCGGATCATTATTTATCTGGACGACATTCTCATCATGAAACAGAATCCCGTTCTTTTAAAAGAACAACATTTTTAATCAACAACAAAAAAATGGGTACGAATTCCCTCAAATTTCCTTATCTTTTTGGGTTTCCATATAAATACATTGAATTCAACTGAATTGAATTCAATTAAAAAATTGAAAAACATAGGGACTTCCGGTAGGCGGCTTAACAAGATGGCCACAGCTTCACTTTGCTCCGAGACTGAAACCTGCCTTTGAGTACATTGTGGCAACATCTCCAGCCATCCATACCTCCCTTGGCAATAAGTGTGCCCGGGAATACTCCAGGATAAGGACATTACAACTCCTGGCCTCCGAGAAGGCACAGAAAAGCAAGAAATTTGTTTTTGGACCTGCAGACGTGCACACTCAGACAACCAAGATGGCGCACATTGCTGAGGCCCTAATAGATGTATTCATGCCTATACTGGACTCCCTAACAATAACTATAGGGGATCTCCTCTATGAAGTGCGAGAGCTTCGCACACCCGAACCTCCTAATGTAATTCCTACATGTTTGAGTGTGCCTCGTCAGATTTCATCAGCTCATGTGAAAAACGACACCTTGGATAACGGCACTATAGCACTGATGGAGGAGTCACACTCCCCTATCCTCCTTGCCCAACCAAACTACATGGACATGTCGGAAACAGAGATATTGAAAGAGGTGGCTGCCCCCCACACACTGATCTACCCAGGACCTGCTTCTGTGGAGGCGCATCAAGTCTCGGGATTCCTGGCACTCTTTAAGAATGAGAGCGCTGATGGCTTCACGACCGGTGTCCCTAAACCTCTTCACTTTGGCTCTCCAGCCTTCAGCATGCTGTCATGTTCAGCCGACACGCCTGACCAATGTCTTCACCTGGCGGAAAGGAGCGACGACGCAACTCCCGAACATCCAGATGCCCTCGCCGCACTATGCACACCGGGAGAAGACAACAGCTACAGAACTCATGCTGCACAGGAGAACAGACAGGCAGCGGTTGTAACTACCACACCGCAGGGAACTATTCTACAGACTGCCTCGGGGTCGGATTTGAGAGGTGACGGCTACACTATTGTCACGTTACTGTACCTGCTTCTCACTGCAGAGCAGCCCCTCTCTCAGCCGCAAAAGAACTGCACCCTCCTGAGGCATGAGTGTCATACTCTATCTCGTGCTGGGGTCGGGTGATCCGCTCAAGACAACAGCACTATGTTCCAGCCGACTGGGCGGCGGTGTGGTCGTATGAACAAAAAACTTCAGCTGGTTCATGTATAATGGTGGAATAACAGGCATATTTTAATATTTGACTGTGTGTGTGCTTTGGTACCTTTGCATTTTATTCTCAGTTATACACCGCATCTTGTATGTTAAAAGAATTGAGTATACTGTACCCAATAGAAAGCATAATTCCTTTTCAGGACATACAGGGGCTGAAAGCATTTAGGAACAGCGGCTGCACTAATCTATTGTCAGGTATATCAACCATTTTGTGCTGCTTCGGTGCTGTTTGCTTGATTGGCCGGACAATGTTATTCAGCCTACTAATAGTACTTTGTTTGGCTAGCTCCTAACAATAAAATCTTGCCAACACTTTTCTTATTAGATGTATCTTGAGGAATCAAAACGTTGCTGCACACTGAGATCTCAACATATATGTATATATATATAAGCTCTTGCTTGGGGCCATAGTCAGATGTATTTAATCATTTTGAGTAGCTTATGAATGCGCACATCCCACCCATACCCATCAAGATACTATCAAGTATTTACGTGCATGCAACATTAAGGTGGCCACACTGTTTACATTGGGCGATTAGCACAGTCAGTCACTAATCCGCCGTATAATATAAGATACCTGCTGGACAGTATGCTCTGTTAATTAATTGAAGCTGAATAAATGACGCCCTTACACATACCTAGCTGGGGACTACTTAACTTAGATTTTTTTTTTTTTTCCTATTGCAGCAGCTGTCCACATACCTGCTGAACCCATTTAAGACCTGTCTTGTTTTAGTTTAATTTATAAGTGTAGCTTAGAAGCTTTATTTCACTATTTTATTATGTAATATGTGTTGTATTTTTAGTTACGATTCTGAACTGCTGAACAATCATAGTGCTGTCTGCTGAGGATTGCAGTGCGTTATAACTCTCATAATATGTTAACAACTCTAGCCACGCTGCTTTCTTATAAGGGCCACATTTCCATTGTAACTCCACAGTTTGGTTATTGTGTTTTATTTTGTTTTGTTTATTAATGTTTTCATCCTGTATAGTATTTTAAACTCTATTTAACTAGCGCTCATCACCCTGAAACATAGTAACTCCTCCAACCAGTTCAATCTCCTCAAATTAATGGATTCCCAATTTTAGTGAAGACTAGGCGATTTCGCTATATGCTTATCTTTACACACCTGTGGTCGAATGTCACTTAATCTGACTAAGATACCTGCTTATTTGAGTTTGGTTTGATTACTGCAGCATAATGTTGATGCCCCATAATACTTAATGCTGCTGGTCATCATTCTCTCTACATAATTCATACTAACTCAGTATTGGCTATCAGCATATGCAGCTTTTCCTTTCCTGTAAGTAGCCTGAATATAGTCAGCTTGCAGCAGCCCCTGGATTGATACTGGCATCCTATTTCCAGGCCCCAGGCTAGGAGTCGACTACATAAATGCCTGCTAGTCCCCTATATTAGTAAACCGGTCTCTCCACTCTGCGTACCCAAAAATCTGGTAACATATAGTCTTGGTCAGGGGCACAGCATAAATCAATATCATTCCCACGATAGTGCCAATTCTATATATGAGACTCACATTGCTATCGGTTTATAGGATTGAGATACCATAGCTATCCCCCATATTGTTACAATTTACCTAATGTACTCATTATAGATTAGATCTTATAAGTATGGTTACAACCTCTTTATGTAGGGACAAGCTTAACATTAGGGGAACATTCATGCAGAAATGCCCACAAAGATAACTGGGATATCCTCACAACTTTGCTCTGGCTCTTGTGATCTGAGTACAACACATCTGGGTTATGGAGCATCAAGGGAGAATTGATAGGGTGTATTAGTTTTAGTTTTGTTTTGTCTGTGCGTGTAGATGTTTATTTGTTAGGTTATAAAATAATAAAACCCCAGTAGTGAGGTGCACTTGCGTAAAAACTAGATTACTCTCTCACTTGTAGAGGATTTCGACAGCCTTTATTGTAACTGTGAACATTGAGCTCTTCTCCTTTTTGTTTTTTAATGTATTGAACATATATGCACTTGGCAGTCACATTGTACTGTTTCATCTACTTTGTAAACTTTTCTCTCACCCTGCGTGGTGTTTCACAGATATACAGTTTATTCTTGTACCTCGTGCTGGTTATAAATAAAAATAAAAAAATAAATAAAAAAATTGAAAAACATGGGGTGTGTCTCTGGCAGCACCTTGAATGGTTGCAATATTGGTTGCTCCGAGTGGAACACGGATAATCTGCCTATTATCAGTGTGTTTAATGTTCATCCAGCAATTCTACTCTGATTTTTTACTGTCTAAAGACCAAGCTGATCTGAAAGATATACTGTTTGTTACAATTTCCACCTCTGTATACCAATCTGGAGCGTTGAGGCCTGAGGCAGGCTCTTCACAGAGCAGATCTCAACACCCCCCCGGGGAAACCTACAGACCAGGTAATCAGTGCGTAGACACTGAACAGCAAAATTCTAAACTATGTATGAGTTTGAGAGGAAAGTCTGCGCAATATTGGAGGAGCACTTTGCACAGCTGAACCTGTTGATCAAGAGGTGCTTCGATGTACATTCATCTATTCCTGTAAATAATGATGGCGCCCTAACTACTACTATCCGAGAGATAGACCTACCTGCTGAGATAGGAATGGCTCTGGTGGAGAGGTTGGAGGATCAATCTACAGCTATTACTTATCTTCGGCTAGAAACACCACACGCTGAGAGCCGCCCTACACCCACAGAAGTTCCTGAGACCAGAGCGGCTAGAGATCACATACTAACAGATGTGGCTGATAAAGAATTTTTGAGACATGCACAGGATCTAGATGGTTTTACAGATAACACCATCCTTGCTTCCCCGGAAGACATTAGAGATGCTCCTCTACACACCAGTTTTCCGGTGACTGTGAGAATTCGCTCCCTGCATGATCGCCGACCACTGACCCTAGAGATTTACACATGCGCTACATCAGAAGGTCTAACCTCACCTACCCAATATGAGGAAGCCGATATATGTACGGAGGTGAGAGAAGGAGACGGAGGTCGGTGGGATCAGAGTTATATTAGGTCATGCTGCGAATTGGTGTCAGCTGTTGCCATCAGCAAGGTAAAATTGAGACTGGGATTAGGATAAACATAGCTGGACTCCATGATATATGCCGAGGCTCCACTACACACCAGTGGCAACTGTTAATTTCTGTCAATTCTCCTAAGCCCGAAATCACTCAAACCCCATAGCTGCGTATACAATCCTGAGTACGCAATTAGGATCCTCTGAGTATACCAACATCAATATCTTACTCCAACATAGTTTCCCCATGTTCATGATGCCTGGTTTGGTTGAATGACTCTGGATGGCTTACCAGCTACATGCCATCTTACTGCTAGTTTTAAACACTTTGGTTGTTAAAGGATACAGTAGCACTAGTACCTATTTTTAATTTACATGTATACTCTTCCTTTTTACAGTAAGGGGGTAAACTTTGATTGCAGCTGCTAAGTGTTATATGTAATCTGTTTTTAGCTAACCCACAGTTATTGTAGACCAGATCTGTATGAAACACTTCTTCTATTATTTGAGCAAAACACTTCTCACCACAAGAGTGCCTCTTAACTCTGCTTTGTGTTTTGCAATGTTCTTTTTATTTCAGCATAGTACAGTATCTAGTCTTCCTAGATGCAGCCAAAGTATGCTCCAGTTTTATCATCCTATACTTTTATGGCGGGATGTTGAGCTGTCTGCGGCCAAGACAGCAAGACATATGTAGTACTCAATGATAGTTTAAATAGGATAGGTGGAGAGTAGGATCAATGTACTATTAGATTTATTAGATGTTTGATGTCCTCTAATTTTTTCCTATTAAATATATAACAGGTCTAAAGGGCAGGTATCTATAGTATTAACCAACCAGCTATATGTTATATATAATTGTTCTCAACCCATCCAAATAAACTTATATTTACCAGACTAACAAAACTGGCGTTTAGACATTCTACTAAAAAAGCTCTAGTAGCCTCCTAGTCTCAATAAAAGTACTACTTGTTTTACCCCAAGTTTGGGCAGAAGTGCTCCACCTCACCTTAAACCTAGTCCTACAGACACACTCTCTGATTTTGTCTTATACTGTCTACGGTATATTTCAGCTTGTTATACCATTACATAGTTTATATGATCTCCTATCATCAAGTTTCTTGTTAATTGATATTTATATATTTTACCAAGCCCAAGTGTAGCTATAGAACCAGCTAGCTCTACCACCTATACACTTTCGTATATTACATACATTTCTTAATAGCTCACATATAATAGTTAAAAGAGGTTCCTCATTTGAGATCCAAGAGTGGTCTCCTTCTACTTGGGATTACCTGCTATAGCTGTATATTTGTTACACTTTTGCAAGGTCCAAGAGTGGCCTCTTAAATCACTAAGTGGGTATATAGTTTAAAGGGCAAATGATGTATGTTATAAGATCACGCTATGTCATGTAATGTAACTAGATGTTGTCTTTTCTCCCTAGAATTACTTTAGCTATGTACCGTTCAGACTTTTTTTTTTGTATAGTGTTCCTTGACATTCTTTATATGTATGCCATGCTTTGAACCTCAATAACAATTATTTAAAAAAAAAAAAAATTCTCAAACAAATTAATCAAAGAAATTTACTAAGTAACCACCATGCTAGGATTGTGAATCTTTTATGGAAAATGTAAAAATTATTCTCTTTTTTCTGGACTTTCCATTTAGTTCAGTACTAAGAACTTGGCAGAGCTGTCATTTGAAATGCAAATTTGCTATGCTAAGAAGAAGGCTATAATTTTATACACAGAACTCTACAGATTATACTTGGCTCATTTTAAGAATTTTTCTTGACAGTTTGGGTAATTAAATGCTAGAGAAAAAAAAAAAAGAAAAAAAAATTGAAAAAGAAATAGCTAAATTATTAACAAAACAACTAGTGTCCATATGATCAATAGCCAGAATAACATAATTTATGTAAGAACTTACCTGATAAATTAATTTCTTTCATATTAGCAAGAGTCCATGAGCTAGTGACGTATGGGATATACATTCCTACCAGGAGGGGAAAAGTTTCCCAAACCTCAAAATGCCTATAAATACACCCCTCACCACACCCACAATTCAGTTTAACGAATAGCCAAGAAGTGGGGTGATAAGAAAGGAGCGAAAGCATCAAAATAAGGAATTGGAATAATTGTGCTTTATACAAAAAAATCATAACCACCACAAAAAAGGGTGGGCCTCATGGACTCTTGCTAATATGAAAGAAATAAATTTATCAGGTAAGTTCTTACATAAATTATGTTTTCTTTCATGTAATTAGCAAGAGTCCATGAGCTAGTGACGTATGGGATAATAAATACCCAAGATGTGAAACTTCCATGCAAGAGTCACTAGAGAGGGAGGGATAAAATAAAGACAGCCAATTCCGCTGAAAAATAATAATAATCCACAACCCAAAGAAAAGTTTTAATCTTAATAATGAAAAAAACTGAAATTATAAGCAGAAGAATCAAACTGAAACAGCTGCCTGAAGTACTTTTCTACCAAAAACTGCTTCAGAAGAAGAAAACACATCAAAATTGTAGAATTTAGTAAAAGTATGCAAAGAAGACCAAGTTGCTGCTTTTCAAATCTGATCAACAGAAGCTTCATTCCTAAACGCCCAGGAAGTAGAAACTGACCTAGTAGAATGAGCCGTAATTCTTTGAGGCGGGGATTTACCCGACTCTACATAAGCATGATGAATCAAAGACTTTAACCAAGACGCCTAAGAAATGGCGGAGGCCTTCTGACCTTTTCTGGACCCAGAAAAGATAACAAATAGACTGAACAAAAGGCAGAATAGTCCTTATAGTTACCATTTTGAATGTTGGTATTCTTACATAACGATTCAATATCTTTAGATCCAGAACTGGTCTGAAGGAATTCTCCTTCTTTGGTACAATGAATAGATTTGAGTAAAACCCCAAACCCTGTTCCAGAACTGGAACTGGCACAATTACTCCAGCCAACTCTAGATCTGAAACACATTTCAGAAATGCCTGAGCCTTCACTGGGTTTATTGGAATGCGAGAGAGAAAAAATCTCCTCGCAGGCGGCCTTACCTTGAAACCTATTCTGTACCCTTGTGAAACAATGTTCTGAATCCAAAGACTGTGAATCGAATTGATCCAAATGTCTTTGAAAAATCGTAACCTGCCCCCTACCAGCTGTGCTGGAATGAGGGCCGCACCTTCATGTGGACTTGGGAGCTGGTTTTGACTTTCTAAAACGCTTGGTTTTATTCCAGATTGGAGAAGGTTTCCAGACAGAAACCGTTCCTTTAGGGGAAGGGTCAGGCTTTCTGTTCCTTATTCTGACGAAAGGAATGAAAACGATTAGCAGCCCTGTATTTACCTTTAGATTTTTTGTCTTGAGGCAAAAAAGTTCCTTTCCCCCCAGTAACAGTTGAAATAATAGAATCCAACTGCACTTAACTTTGGTAGAACCAGCATCAGGCAGCGTCATTCCAGAAGTAGATTCTGATCCAGGGTCAATCTGAGACATCTTGCAATATGTAATAGAAAAAACAACATATAAAGCAAAATGATCAATTCCTTAAATGACAGTTTCAGGAATGGGAAAGAATGCCAATGAATAAGCCTCTAGTAACCAGAAGCAATGAAAAAATGAGACTGAAATAATGTGAAAAAAAGGTGGAGACAAGAATGACGCCCACATTTTTTAGCGCCAAAAAAGACGCCCACATTATTGGCGCCTTAAATTTTTTTGGCGCCAAGAATGACGCCACATCCGGTAACGCCGACATTTTTGGCGCAAAACGTCAAAAAAATTACGCAATCACGAACAACTTCCAGGGTCAAGTATGACGCCGGAAATGACAAAAAAAAATTTGCGCCAAAAAAGTCAGCGCCAAGAATGACGCAATAAATTGAAGCATTTTCAGCCCCCGCGAGCCTAACAGCCCACAGGGAAAAAAAGTCAATTTGAAAACAATTTTTAAGGTAAGAAAAAATTGATTATTCATATGCATTAACCCAAATAATGAAACTGACTTGTCTGAAATAAGGAATATTGATCATCCTGAATCAAGGCAAATATAAGTTTAAAGACATATATTTAGAACTTTATATAAAAATGCCCAACCATAGCTTAGAGTGTCACAAAAAATAAGACTTACTTACACCAGGGAATGATATTGATTTATGCTGTGCCCCTGACCAAGACTATATGTTACCAGATTTTTGGGTATGCAGAGTGGAGAGACCGGTTTACTAATATAGGGGACTAGCAGGCATTTATGTAGTCGACTCCTAGCCTGGGGCCTGGAAATAGGATGCCAGTATCAATCCAGGGGCTGCTGCAAGCTGACTATATTCAGGCTACTTACAGGAAAGGAAAAGCTGCATATGCTGATAGCCAATACTGAGTTAGTATGAATTATGTAGAGAGAATGATGACCAGCAGCATTAAGTATTATGGGGCATCAACATTATGCTGCAGTAATCAAACCAAACTCAAATAAGCAGGTATCTTAGTCAGATTAAGTGACATTCGACCACAGGTGTGTAAAGATAAGCATATAGCGAAATCGCCTAGTCTTCACTAAAATTGGGAATCCATTAATTCGAGGAGATTGAACTGGTTGGAGGAGTTACTATGTTTCAGGGTGATGAGCGCTAGTTAAATAGAGTTTAAAATACTATACAGGATGAAAACATTAATAAACAAAACAAAATAAAACACAATAACCAAACTGTGGAGTTACAATGGAAATGTGGCCCTTATAAGAAAGCAGCGTGGCTAGAGTTGTTAACATATTATGAGAGTTATAACGCACTGCAATCCTCAGCAGACAGCACTATGATTGTTCAGCAGTTCAGAATCGTAACTAAAAAAAACAACATATAAAGCAAAATTATCAATTCCTTAAATGACAGTTTCAGGAATGGGAAAGAATGCCAATGAATAAGCCTCTAGTAACCAGAAGCAATGAAAAAATGAGACTGAAATAATGTGAAAAAAAGGTGGAGACAAGAATGACGCCCACATTTTTTAGCGCCAAAAAAGACACCCACATTATTGGCGCCTTAAATTTTTTTGGCGCCAAATATGACGCCGGAAATGACAAAAAAAATTTTGCGCCAAAAAAGTCAGCGCCAAGAATGACGCAATAAATTGAAGCATTTTCAGCCCCCGCGAGCCTAACAGCCCACAGGGAAAAAAAAGTCAATTTGAAAACAATTTTTAAGGTAAGAAAAAATTGATTATTCATATGCATTAACCCAAATAATGAAACTGACTTGTCTGAAATAAGGAATATTGATCATCCTGAATCAAGGCAAATATAAGTTTAAAGACATATATTTAGAACTTTATATAAAAATGCCCAACCA